>NC_135479.1:206698168-206991362 GCF_052094955.1 Ictidomys tridecemlineatus
TCTAGATTTTCTTCTGTCCTCAAGGTTCATAGCTTGATAGCTGTGCTCGGATCTACCCTTCCATATGTGAGTCTGCAGTATCAGGCTGACCTGAGATTAAATCCTGGTTTTGCCCCTTTTAGACATATGACCTGGAATAAGTGTCTCATCAGTACCTAGTCTCAGTTTCCTCATCTGTAATTTGGGGGTGGTAATACAAATGCAAACCACCCCCAGAAGCCTTTAGGAAGATTAGGGAGAAGATATGTGGAATGTCTGGCACAGTGTCTCATAGTTAGGGACAGCAAATGCTGGTAAGTAATGCGGCAACAACACTTAATGTCTCTGTCCAGGGCAACGCTGCCTGCAGTTTTAGCTGGTGACTGGGCACCATTGCAGCAGAGGCTGATTGATGAGACTGTAAAGGCAGGCCCAAGGAGATGGCTGTGGAAAGGCTGACCCCTGTGCTCACGGCAGGCCTTCCCTGCAGATGGTATTGCTCTTGAGAAGTACACCATACACCATCAGGGACTTGGGGACACCTGGCATGTGCACAAACTCTAGCACCAGGAATGAGGCATCTGCTGAAGCCACCAACCAAGATGTGTGCTCATAAAAATGCCTTGGCTCAGCCTCCTTGGTCAACACCTGCTTGACATTCCAGAAGGGACCATCAAGCCAGGGTCTCCACAGGGTTGCTTCCCTGGAGGGTGACAGTAGGCTTCAAAAATGGGTTTCTTCTTTTCTTTCTTTGCTTCTTCCTTTCTTCCCTTCTTCCTTTCTTTCTTTCCTTCTTTTTCTTTCTCTTTCTCTTTCTTCCTTCTCTCTCTCTCTCTCTCTCTCTCTCTCTCTCTCTCTCTCTCTCTCTCTCTCTCGTACTGGGGATTGAACCCGTTTGGTGTTCTTTTACCCTAGAAGCAGCCAGAGCAGTGATTCTCAAGTTGTCATCCCTGGACCACCAGCAGCAATGTCACCTGGGAACTTTTGAGTTTTGGATTCAGAATCTTGAGCTGAGAAACACCCCTACCCCCACTGCAATCTGTATTTTAGTAATCACTCCTGGTGATTTGGACACCAGCTCAAGTTCAAAAGCATTGATCTAAATAATGCAGGACTTTCTCCAATCTTCCATTGGAAACATAAGAACATTCTGAACACTGAACACCTTGAAGTTAGAGGTGGACTTTCTCATATATGACAGTATATGCGGTAAATATTTGTTGAATGAATGAATTTAAGAATACCAAAGTGGCCCAAATCCAAAACACTGACAAGACCCAATGCTAGCGATATGTAAAGCAAACGAAACTTACATTCATTACTAATAGAAATTCAAAAAGGAATAGCCACTTTAGAAGACGGTTTGACAGTTTCTTGTAGAAGCAAACATACCCTTCCCATAGAATCCAACAACTGAGCTCCTTGGTATTTACCCAAAGGAACTATAAGCTTATGTCCACACTAAAACCTGCACTTGGATGTTTATAGGAGTTTTATTCATGATTTCCCAAACTTGGAAGCAACAAGATGTTCTTCAGTAGGTGACTGGATAAACAAACTGTGGCACGTATAGCAACATCTTATTCAGGGGGAAACAAAAAAAAGAGCTATCAATCACAAAAAGACACAGAGGAACCGTGAACGCACATTGCTAAGTGAAAGAAGCTAGTCTGAAAAGGCTGAGTCTGTGTGACTCCAACTCTGTGACGTTCTGGGAAAGGCAGAACTATGGAGGCAGTGAGAAGATCAGTGGGTGCCAGGGACTCATGGAAGATGGGGGGGGGTAGGGTGGGGAGGTGAGTGAATAGGTGGTGCCCCAAGGGTTTGAGGGGCAGTGAAACAATTCTGTATAGCATAAGGGTGAATTCTTGCATATTTGTCAAAACCCAGAAAAGGTAAATCACATAGTGTGACCCTGATGTGAACTACGGACTTCAGTTATAATAATATACCAGTTTTAACTCATCACAGACAACAGATGCACCCCACCAAAGCAAGATGCTGATAATAGAAGCAAATCAAAGGGAGGGAGGGAGGGAGGGAGTGTGTGGGAACTCTCTGTACTTTCTGCTCAATTTTTCTGTAAACCTCAAACTGCTCAAAATTAAATATATATATATATATATATTTTTTTTTTAAATGGAGAAGTTAACATCTGATTGCCCCCTGGTGATCACTGAGCAGACATTTGAATTAACACTCTAATGAAAAGCAGGCTAGCGCTCCATTCCCAGGTACCTGGTCAGACCTGGTTGCCTTCCATATCTCCACATTTCTTCTTCTCAATAAGCCTAACTATCGATACCTTGGGGTTGCTCCCTGAACTCACACCTATGATTTAAGAGCATCTTGTTTCATTAGAAGCAAAACTTCTTTCATCTCTTCTTGATTGGAAAGAGGGATCTCTTTAGCTCCTGAGGTTGGTGGTATAATAAGTTCTGGGTGGAATCATGTCTGATCCCCTTGGTGAAATTCCAGATTCTTGTGGAACATTGCGGGACACCGGCGGGTAGTTAGGGTGTTCTCATGGATGAAGACCATGCTGTCTTGTGTGTGTGCATTGGTTGTTCTGAAGGTGTCTGGTGTTTCCCTTCAGATGATGAGTAGAAGCTTCACTGAGACACAACCTTGTCTCACAGCCCTAGGAAAATTCTAGTAATAATTGCTATGTGGCTTTTCTTAAAAAGTGCCTGTTACCTCAACCTTGGAGTCAGAAAGCTGGCCTGAAACACAGTGGGCACTGTTACAGATCGTGGCTTTTCTACGGAGTGCCTACCATTCTGGTGCTCAGCTCTCTTCCAGCCGGAGGGGAGCCTGGGGCAGATCTGGCTAACAAGTGACAAGCAGATGTTGTAATGGGTCTTCCAGGAAAACTTTAAAAAAGAGAAGAGAAAAAATCCCTGGTGGGGAGGGGCAGGTAATAAACTGACTTACGGCTTTCATCGTCTTCTCTTCTGCCTGGAATGTAAGATGATAGAGTCACCGTTTGGTAGGCATCAGGTGACCTTGAGCACGAAGGCCACAAACGCAGGGTAGGGAAATAGCTACCAGAAAGTCTCAATTCTAGATGCCATTGTGCAGCTGCTGTCCCAGTCCTGAATGGTTTACCACTAGATGTCCGTACATGAGAAAGAAAAGCCCCTAATTTGTGTTAAGTCAATATTTTCAGAGTTTCCAGGGGGGGCTGGGGATAAAGCTCAGTTGGTAGAGTGCTTGCCTTGCATGCACAAGGCCCTCCTGGGTTCAATCCCCAGCACCACCAAAAAAATAATAATAATAATAATAATATCCAGAGTTTCTGTTGCTTGTGGTCAAAATGAACATCTAACTGGATCAGGGGTATTTTTGAGTATATTCTAGTGGCTCAGATTGTGGATTTGGAGATCTGACCGACCTATTCTGCTATGTGACCTTGGACATATTGCCACATGTATCTTAACTTTAGATGCTTCATGCTTCAGATGGAACCAATGACAGGACCGTCCATTGGATGAATGTAGCACTTAAACTACATTCTTTCAAGTTATTCTTTTTTTTCTTTAAGAGAGAGAGAGAGAGAGAGAGAGAGAGAGAGAGAGAGAGAGAATTTTTTAATGTTTATTTTTTAGTTTTCGGCGGACACAACATCTTTGTTTTTTGTATGTGGTGCTGAGGATCAAACCTGATCCACACGCATGCCAGGCAACCGCGCTATCGCTTGAGCCACATCCCCAGCCCCCTTTCAAGTTATTCTTAAGGATAACTTGAAAGAATGTAGTTTAAGTGCTAACAGCACAGTGCCTGGTGCATGCGAAGGACCGAGTAGATGGTGGTCAATGCTGGAACTGCTCCCCGTGTGGACAGAGGGCACAGAATCATGCACAGGGACTCTAGACCAGGCAGCAGTGTCTTGGACACTGAACGTCCTGCAACTTCGGGAGTCACTGTCACGTGGAAAATCAGGGTCACCTAATGCCACGCGGATCTGCCCAGGACTAACCTCCGACTGCTGGTCTCTCCCTCGACCCTTTCAGGTGGATGCCTACAGAATGTTCTAGGAGAATGTCCCCTTCCAACACAGAGCAGCTCTCTGGTGAAGAGCAGCTGGACAGACGTGCAGGGAGAGCAGGCTGCAGTCCGTGCCCCTAAAGCCACCCCCTGAACTCCGCCGACTGTGCCAGAAGCCGAGTCCAGCCGCCATTTTCATGAGAAAATGGAAGGGATTTTTGGAAGAGAAATGGCTGACTTCCTTACAGCCGCCTCTGGGCCCCCTTGCTTGGCCTTCCTTCCTGTTTCCAGCAAGGGACTGGACCTGTCCCTTGCAGAGGAGTGCTCCTCACCTGGCCCCTGGGGCCATGTCCTCTTGCCTCTCTGGAACATCAGTCTTCTCTCTGCTGTGAGCCCAAGTGTCTCCCTCTTCTGGATTATTCTTTTTTGTTGTTTTCTTCATTTTTAAAAAATTTGTTCTTCTCAGATATATGTGACAGTAGAACGTATTTTGATGTATTTTGCATACATGGAATATAACATTCGAATAAGGACCCCATTCTTGTGGTTGTACATGATGTGGAGTTACACTGGTTGTGTATTTATTTATGGATAAAGGAAAGTTATGATGATTGATTCATTCTACTGTCTTTCCTAGTCCCATTCCCCCTCCCTTCCCTTCATTCCTCTTTGTCTAATCCAATGAACTTCTATCCCCCACCACCACCTCGTTGTGCATTAACATCTGTATAGCAGAAAGAACAGTCAGCCTTTCATTTTTTGGGATTGGCCCTAGTCAGGCTTCCATCCCCATCATTCTATCAGAACTATCCTTGTCAAAGTCCCCAATAATTTCTCTGTTGCCAAATCCAATAGCTAATTCTCGGTCCTTGGCTTACTCAAACTTTTAGCATCATTTCATCCAAATGAAATTGCTCTTCTCTACAAGTTGCCTGCGTTTTTCCTCTGCAGTGTGGGAGACAGACAACCACAAATACCTTTATCATATGATCTGAGCTCTGTTATGTCAAGGACTTCATTTCGTTTACAACTGTGTCTGGCAGCGTCCAGGATAGTGTCTCTCATGTATTTGTGGAGTGGATGAATCTAAATCAGGGGTCAGCAAAGTACTGTCCACAGGCCACATCTGGCCCACTGCCTGTTTTGTAAATAAAACTTACTGGAACAGAGCCTCCCTTGTTGGTTTACAGATCAACTCAGGCTACTTTTACCGTGGAGCTGGGTACGTCGTGACAGAGACTTTGTGGTCAGTCATAAAGCCAAAGATATTTACTCTCTGGCTTTGATGGAAGAAATTGGTTCAGCTCTAATCTAGAGAATGACTTTGACTTGTACTATATGCCGTGTAGGTAAGACTCTCCCTGAGCCTGAAGACCAGCTCAGTCATGGTACCCTCTGGTGAGTGAGTCTGGGAGAAGTGTTCTATGACATCGGGGGAGCCTGCTGCTGATTGCAAATACTGTCCTATGTGGGTTTGGGGCCATAGGCAATGTGCTTCCACGTGGGAATATCCAGAAGCTTTAGTTTCAAATCTTTGCACACAGGAGGAAAACATTGTGTGTGCTGTGCAGCAGTTAATAACAGTGGTTACTTTCCAGTATTGCTGAAAACATACCAGGAGCCATGCTAAGCCTTTGGCTTTATCTTTCAATGCTTTCAACCACCTTGTGATGGATGAAGCAGTATCACTACAGTCATCCCTTGTTATCTGCAGGGCAAGGCTTCCGGGACTCCCCCAAACAGAAATCCCAGCATGCTCACGTCCCTTATATAAAATGGACACTATTTGCATATAACTGAGATACATCCTCCCTTATAATTTACATCGTATCTAGATTACCAGACACAATGTAAATAATTTTCACACTGTGTTGATTAGGGAATAGTGACAGAAACAACCTGTAGGTGTTCAGAGCAGGTGCCATTTTTTAAGGTGTATTTTTTTTTTCAAGTATTTTTGATGCATGGTTGGTTGAATCCCACAGATCCAGAGAGGCTACTGTCATTTGTGGACAAGGAAACTGAGGCTAGTCACCAGCTCAAGAGGAATCAGAGATGAATCACTTTACACTGAACTCAGCACCATGTGGTTTGGAGGTCTCCTCCTAACCATCAACCCCCTGCTCCCAGATCTCCCAGTTGATGATGAAACTTGCTTCTGTTTCCCTGGGTCCATCATTGCCAGGAACCATGGCTCAGCCCACCCTCTGGAATAGCCTCCACCTTTTAGAAGAAAGGCAATTCAGTTGGGTTCAGTTCTTGCTTTTATTGAGTTTTATTTTATTAATTTGCTTGTATTAGTAACAATGGAGGCACAGGAATACCTTTATGAAAAAGCTACTCATAGCCTAAGATGTTTGCTTTTATTAGATGTCCAAAAAGTTTCTGGGAGGAAAAAAAAAAAAAGATACTTCTGAAAAGAAGCAATAGAGAAAAGTCAAACTGCCTCTTTCCGTTGTCATTTAAGGGCCCCTGTGTTGAGTTCATTCTAAGCCAACTTTATTGCTTATTTTTAAATAAGCTTTACCAAAAGGGAAAGTTATCAAAGAAAATGTTTTTCTTTTTTCTCTGTTTTGTTGCAAGTAGTATGGTTTTGTCATGATGACAGTCTTTGTTTTTTTTTTTTTCCTCACCCCCCAAAAGAATCCAGCTGTTTGAATAATCTGAATTGGGAGAGTAAAGAGAAATTGAAGGATTTCCTCTTCCTTCTAGAAAGCCCAGGGGAGCAGAATTTGGACTGCACAAGGCCTGGATGAGGGCAGTGGCAGAGGGGAGAACAGGTGGCCTGATGGGTTAGCCCTCGTTATTGCAATTTCAGAACTTATCTCTTTTTTTTTTCCTGAATGTTTATACTATACAAGAATTTTCCAACTCCCTGGGAAAACAATTTTTTTTTCCCCAAGAAAGATAAGAGTGTTTATCCTTTGCAGGGCCTATTCAACTGAAAAAAAAAAAAAAAGTATTGGAGGCTGGAAATAAGCCTGCAGTGACAAAGCAGCTAAGTTCAGAGCATCCGGGCTCACTTTTGTTATCGGTGCCTACTCATCCTACCAAGGGTTCTTCATCAAAACTCTCCCCTGCTCTCCTCCCGCCCCCTTGGGAGAATGGGAGGGTGGAAGGAAGCCATCAATACAAAATCCCTGCAGCAACAACAACCATTTGGCTTGTTGAGAGGTGCTTATGCAGAAAGAAACACAAGAAAACAAAGAGGAAGAGTATGTGAACTTCTAACCCTCTTCCGCACATGCCATTTGGTAGGTGGGTGGCATGAGCAAGCGTTCAATTCCCTGCAGTGGGCGTTTTTATGGGGCCAAGTGACAAAGAGCCAAAGAGGGTAAGAACTCGTGAGCCGCAAGTGGAAAACTACTGAGAACTGTCCAGCTAATCTGGCCACAAGCCTCACCTCGCTTAAGTGCTGGCCGCTCGGTTTGGTCTCCAAATCCTGAGACACCAGGCCACTCTAATGGGGCCAGCCTTTTGCAGACTAGGAGAGCTTTTGTTCCATGGCCAGTTTACTTGCACCATCCCTTCTTGGCTCTCGTTGTTCAAATGGGGTGACACTTTGTCAATTGTGGGGCAGGCAATGGATAGAGACATTCATTGTTGCTCACTGACTCCTGCGGGCCTGGCTGCCTGCAGCTTTTATGGACCCCACATGGTAAAATTAACACTTTGGAAAGGCAGCATTGGCACCCAAGTGCCAGAGAGGAAAATAATTCAATTGCTCTCTGTTCTGTGGTTGTCTGAATGGATCGACTAAACGTTAAATGTATACTCAGAGGAGGGCATTAAATGTTCCGAAAGATAGTGTAAAAATGCAGGCTCACGGTGCAGTGGCTACATCTAGAAATCCCACAACTTTTCACCTTTGGATGTACACCCTGGCTTTAGTGTTTGGTGCAAGCTTCCCAGGGAGATGAGAAATTCAGAGAAGGAGCAGTACAAATAGTATACACCTGGGCCAGGCTGGGGACAGCCAAGACACCTGGTTAGTATTCATGTTTCTGCAGAACATGGTTCAGGAAGGCAGTGGAGTTTTCTGGAAGCATAGTGGGATCTTAGGATGTGAGAGCTTACGATGTGAGGGATTGAGCTGGCTTCTCCTCAGACTGTGACATCGTGGGCAAGAAACTGAGTGTCTGTTAAAAGGGAACAATAATTCCTGCCTTTCCCAAATGAGACAGTGGGTGAGAAAGTGCTCCGTAAAACTTGTTACTGTAAATACTATAAAATTCTTTATGTGACTTTTAAATAGTATAAGTTGTTGGTTCATTTAATTGTTCAATAAACATGTAATAAATATGTTTATTATTAGCCAGCCACACACTATAAATAACAGACTCAGTCCCTGTGCCCACAAATTTTATAGTTGATACTGACAAGTTCAAAGGAAAATACCATCAAGCATGTTAAACAAGTAAATATGGAACATGAGGAAGTTATCAATACGGCCCTCAACCAGGACTTGGAAAAGACTGAGGCTTCCAGGAGGATGTGGTGGCCAAGCCAAGCTTGAGCCTCATCTTCTCAGTGATGACTCTCATGGCCACCATATTGAACTCTCACCCTCCTGTGTATCCTGCCCAACACCCTGCTCTCTTTTTCTTTTACACACTCATGTATTTACTTGTTTTCATGTCAGTCTTTCTCAACCAAAATATAAACTCATAAAATTATATATTTTTGTTTTGTTTCCTACGGAATCCTCAGTATCTAAAATAATTCATGGCATGTAGGAGGCACTTGACAGATATTTGTTGAATGAGTGAAATATATTTGATTTGGGCAGCCAAGAGGGCATTAAAGAATGTTCCAAGGAGAGCAAAACCCAGGTATCAAAGTTCACGTGGTTGGGTTTGGCTAGGATGCTACCATGAGCGGGTGGAGTGGAAAGACGAGACCAGGGAAGCAGGTAGGGCAAGGTGACTTAGTGACTGGTAAGCCACACTGAAGAGTTTAGGCTTCATTCTGAGGGTGATAAGGACATTAATATGGAAATGATAGAAGATCTGAGTTTCTGCATAGTTGGGAGTGGGAGTCCATGTGGAAGCTCTTTCATTTGTTTGGGAGCAAGATGGTGATGACCTGAACTGGAATTATGGTGCTTTGAGAGAGGGATGGGAATGAAGAGGCCCCAATGGTTGATTGGAAGTAGAGAATGAAAGAGAGGCAAGGCTCAGTGATGCAGGGTAGAGGGAGACTCAAGGGGCATCATGAGTGATGGTACCATTCATGGAGATGAGGAAGCCAGCAGAATAGGTAGGTTTGGGATGCAGATGTTGAGTTTTCAGTGTGAACCTTTTCACCGAATATGTTCTGTGAGCATTTGTAAGTGTGGGTCAGTCTGTACGTGGCAACTGAAGCCATAGGGTATGTTTTAGTTGGCTTTGTGTTACTACAATGAAATACCTGAGGCATTTCATGTTACAAAAAGAAGAGGTTTATGTAGCTCACAGTTCTGAAGGTTCAAACGTATGGTGTCTATATGGGCTCAGTTCTGGTGAGGATCTCATGGTGAATGGTGGATGCAGAGGAAGGAGCAGAGTGAGGCAGGAAACAGAGAGCTGGGTGGAGCTAGGCTTTCTGCTTTTGCAACAACGTTCTCAGGGGAATTCAAGGGGTCACGTGAAAACTACCTTGTAAGATCATGTCCTCAGTGACCTAAGGACAATCTACTAGGCCCCATTTCTTAAAGGTTCCACTACCTCCCAGTAGGGCCAATCTGAGGACCAAGCCTTCAAATACAGTGGATGCACCATATCCAAACCATAACAGGTGATTGGGATTTTTGGAAAGTGAGAAAAGGAAGGGCCTGGGGAGAGCTCTGTAACACACGAATGAGAGGAGGATAGACAAAGAGAAGACCAAGAAGGAAAGAGCAAAGGTTTCAGACGTACCCGAGGAAGACCAGGAATGGGAGAGAAGAGCTCGCCAGGTCAAGTTCAATATGAAACTGTTGTGGGTTTGGATTATGTCTCCCTCAAAAGACATGTTAGAAGTCCCTACTTTATTCAGAATTATGATGTAAGCAAAGAAAGATAAGGTCAGACTTGAATGGGGTGATCCAGTGAGCCATGTTCTTATAAGAGAGAAATTCGGACACACAGACGCACAGGGAAGAAGGCCTTGCGAAGACAGAGGTGGATACTGGAGTTCCACCCACACAAGCCAAGGTTTGCCCAGTGTGGTCGGCAACCACCAGAGACCAGCACAAGGCAAGAAAGGATCTTCCCCTGGAGCCTTTTGAGAGAGGAACATCCTGTCCACACCTTGACTGCAGAACTGTGCCAGAGTAAGTTTCTGCTGTTTTAAGCCACCTGGTTTGTGACCATTTGTTATGGCAGCCCCAGGAAGCCAATGCAGGAAGGGAAAGTGTCCACAGACTTAAACTGGGGTGCACACGGTTTGGTGGTGTGGGGAGGCCTCATGGCCTTATGGAAAGGGAGACAGGGGAGACATGGAGATGGACACCGGCAACCCATGCTAAAACCCTGGCCATGGAGGGAAAGAGAGAAGACTTCAGCAGCTGGAAGAAGTGGGCGAGATTTCACTTATTTATTTCTTTGTCTTAAAAAGCCAATGAACCCATCCATCACCTCACATTGTTATAACTTATTTGTGAGCCTATGAGAACCCTCGAGATCAATTCTCTTGGCAAATTTAGAGCATACAATACAGTTTTATTAGCCACAGTCACCATTCAATGGATTAATGCCCCAGAACTTATGTATCCTGTCTAACTGAAACTCTGTGCACTGTGACCAGCATCTCTCCATCCCGCTTCCCCACCAGGGCCCCACAACCACCTTTTCCTTTGGATATAGACCCAGAAGTGGGATTTCTGGATCATAAGGTCACTCTATTTTACTTTTTTGACAAATTTCCATTTATTCTTTACAATGACTGCGCCATTTGACATTTCCACCTGGTGTGTGAGGGTTCCCTTTCTCTACATCCTTGAGAACACACTCCATCTTTCGTCTTTTTTGATTACAGCCATCCTGACAGATGCGAGGTGACACCTCGCACCGGGTTTTAATTCTCGTTTTTTCAATTGTGGTTTTAATTCTCGTTTCCCCTGTGAGATTTTATGTTCTATATGAGGATGAGATCCCACTTAAAGAGTCCTTAGGAAACTTTTTCTGAATGTAGAGGAAAGAGAAGAGTTTGACAGGAGCAAGTTCTCTAAAAGGCGAAGGGATGGGATTTAGCGTAGAGAGCTGGGACACACAGTGGGTCTGCAGGTTTGGCTGCAGGAAGCCAAGGGAGATCCCAGAGATCTGGCTCTCTGGGAACCAGAGTGCAAGGCCATCCTAAGGGTCCAGGATGAGAGTCTAGGACTCTGAGGTCCTTGCAGAGGTTTGAGAAGCAAGAACCAACTAGTGCAAGCCACACAGGCAGACCAAGAACACTGACAAGGGACACAAGGGGCTTTAAGGACCTGGAGGGAGCCCAGGCAGTGAGGGCCAGCAGATCCTGTGATTGCCTGTCCCAAACACCCCCTTTTTCTTGTTGCCAGAGCCCCAGCATCAGGAGGAGACCATTGAGGGAAGAGGACTTCTCTCCTCCTCCTGATGATTGCTAAGTCCACGTGGGCTCTGTAGTAATGTCACTTGATGTAATAGTCTCAAGCCTTCAGCTGCCTGAGCTCATTTATTTCTCATTCAGTGGGTTCAGGTTCCTTTCACCTGGTGATACTGTCAACTCTATTATTTGCAGGAGGTGGACAGCCAGAAGGCAGGCCACTGCTTTTGGGGCCAGACTCATCCTTTTGGGTCACACTCCACTGGGTAGCAAAGGAGTTGGGAAAGGTACTCTTCCTGTGTGCCTATGTAGCAGAATGGAATTGGTCAGCATATAGCAAATCTCTGGCCAGCATGTGATGTTTGGAATATTGGCAGCCATAATGGGATCAGGAAGACAATTAATCTGACGTGCTGAGGATGAAAGAGGGGGAGACACCCAGAACCTGAGTCCTTGATGACATCATTAAAAAGCCAATTTAATCTGCCTGGGGTTTTCCTTTCCCTAGATTATTTTTAAAAAATGAAAGATAAGATATTGAAAGAAAGATATTGCCAAACTTTTTTGAATTGGAAAACTGAATTACTCCTTTCAGAAACCACGAGCTTGATTCTATTACTTTTTAATGTATTTTTTTATATCTTTATTTTTATTTATTTATTTTTATGTGGTGCTGTGGATTGAACTCAGCACCTTGCACACGCTAGGTGAGTGCTCTACTGCTGAGCCACAACCCCAGTCCCTGAGTCTATTATTTAAACAACTTATTACACATAGAATATTATATTTCAGTTAGGTGAAGAGGTAGGAAAATAGTTTATTACCTGGGTTTCAGGAAATTCACCTTGTTTGATTTTTTTTTTTAAACCCTATCAGGAAATGGGAATTAAAACACTTGTTGTTATAGAGTTAGAATGAGGCTGAGGATTTGCATGAAATTTACATTTTTGTGAGAAACAGTCAAGAATTGTCCTGTTCCAGTTGGCATATTAGACAATCTGTGCCAGTGACTGGCCACACTGATGGGAACTGCCTTACAAACCTCTCTCTGGTGCATGCCAAATATTTATGTGGCACCTACTGTGTGTGCTGCTTCCATCTTTACCTGCTAGGTGGAACCCTCCCTGAGGACATGAATGAATAATTGTTGAATAAAGTTTAATGATGGTCCTCATGAATAGCTTGTTGAAGCACCTGTTCTATTACCCGGCACAAAACAGGCTCACGGTACGCAGCGGTCCTTTCCATTTTCCTCCTTCTGGCATCTTGTACAGATCAAGCTCCTGCCTGTGTTCTGTTTGATGAATATTCTAGGAAACCCATGTTTTATGATAAACATAATTGAAAAGGTGAATCTGCTGCCAAAAATTATGTAAAACACACTGCAAATTATTTTGGGGTGAGTTTGTTTTGGATGATCTTGAAAGGGTAAAGTTTCTAAGCTGCAAAGCCTGAGTTAAAATGTAAAAGACCCGGCATGGTAAAGTTTCTAAGCTGCAAAGCCTGAATTAAAAAATGGAAGACCAGGTATTGTTAAGTTCCTCTGCTACACCCAGAACCTGAAATTCCTGAGACAGTTAAGACAACATCCTACTGGCCATTTAGCCTAGGGCCCTGTGCAGTTTGTCACGTAAGCATACAGGGCCCAAACCAATCAGTTTGAATGTGTACCCCGCTTAGGAGTGACCAATCACCCCCTCTCGACCTGTTCCCGCCAATGAAATGTGCTAATCATGTATGAGAGTTGTTGTTCAATTTTCCCGCGCCTCATGCTGATTTGTTCTGATGTATGCAAAGCCCCTGCCCTCCCCAAAAAGTGTACTTAAGCACTGCTCGACCCCTCCCCGGGGCTCTGGGCTGCTCTCCCTTCTTGAGTGAGCCTGGAGCCTCAGCGAGCTGAATTGGATCCTCAATAAATCCCCTTCTGCAATTGCATGAGTCAGTCTCTTGGTGGTCTCTTCCTCTGACTTTTTGCCGGACCCTTACAATCTCTGTTAGGGTTTCCTACTATCAGTGCAGAGGGTTGAGAGCCAATGACCTTTTATTTTAACTCACACGTACTCGGAGCATCTCCAGGAGACACAAATACAAGGAAAGGAATTTCTCTCCGTTTTTCAGATGGAACTTTTCTCTTTTCAGATGATATAAAAGCTAGTTTCAAATCTAATGTCACACCAACACTCTCATCTCTGATGGTTCTTGTAGCTTAAGGTACTTCTCTCACAATGAACCTGGGAGACACGATTTTGTGATGAGATTGCCCAGGAGAAATGTACTCCTATTGGCGTTTGCTGTGCAGCGAAGACATAGAGCTTGGCTTGGGCTATTTTGCTTGAATTGGATGATGCTGCATCCAGTGAGAAGCCTGCGCTGGATTTTCAGGTCTACGATGCCGCTGCCCTGTGACCTTGAGCATGTCACTTCCAACATGCGCTGGCCTCGGTTCCCGCTTCCATAAAATTAGGTTTTTCAGACCAGAAGATTCTGAAGGTGCTTCAAGCTTTAAATTCTACACCAAGGGTTTCCTGGTAGCAAGAAAGGGGGAAGGAGCCTAAATGTCCAAGAAAAGGCTAAGTCAATTATGGTACATCAATAAACTCAATAAAACACTGCCCAATGACCAATGCTTATGAAGCCTCTCTAGCAGTACGGCAAAACGGTTTTGTATGATGTTAAATAAAAAAGGCAGGAGGTAAATGATCCCTCTGTCATTGCTAACAATTGAGAAAAGAGATAGGACTGTGTACGGGTTTAGAAGGGAGTGCTGGAAGTGGAAATAGTTGAGGTGTTACTCGAGGTTCTCCAGAGGAATGGAACCAACAGAATACATACAACAAGGCGCATGCCTATAATCTCAGCAGCTCGGGAGGCTGAGACAGGAGAATGATGAATTCAAAGCCATCCTCAGCAACAGCGAGGTGCTAAGCAACTCAGTGGTCCAGTGCCCCTGCGTTTAATCCCCGGTACCCAAAATAAGAAATAAATACATACCATAAGGGGGACTTCTTATTAGAGTGGCTTATTAGCATGAACAAAGGCTGAAGAATCCCACAGTTGCCTTCTGTGGGCTGGAGAGCCTAGGAAACCCTAGCTGCTCAGTCCAAGAAGCAGGAGCCTCAGAACGCAGCCCCACTCTGAGGCTGAAGACCTGGAATCTCTGATGTGAGTCCGCATTCAAAGGCTGAAGAATCTGGACCCTGACATCCACGGGGAATGGCGGCAGCAGCAGAAAAGGCAGCTCCCCGAGGGCCCAGCCTGCACATGTGTGAGCTTCCCTTTCTGCTTTTTGGTTCCACTTGGGTCCCCAGCCTATTGGAGGGTACTGCCCACATTTAGGGCCGGTCTTCCTGGCTTAGTTCTCTGACTCACATGCCAATCATCTCTGGAAATTTCCTCCCAGGCACACCCAGAAATGTGCTTTACCAGTCTCCTAGGCATCTCTCAATCCAGTGGAGTAGACAACCAAGATTAACCACCACAGTTGATGTTTTAAAAACGTGATTACTTTCTCACTTCTGGTGGGAAGAGCGAAGTGTCCAATGTTTCAGGTTTCTCATTAGTTGTCTCATTATTATCTTGGGAATGATCTAAGATAGGCCGCTGGCTTTGTTACCGGGGAGTCCTTGCTTCCCCGATGTTGAAGAATAACACCAGAAAAGCACATGCCGAGGCAAGGTTAGAGTGGAAATTAGAAGTTTATTAAAGGACAGCAGAAAAGACTTCTCCCGGAGGAAGAAGGGGATCCAAGAGGTGGAATCCGTAGTCAGGCAAATGTGTTCCCCTTTTTATAGGTTTGGCGATGGAATGCAAGGGGGGAAGGGTTAGGACACAGGTGGCCCAAACAAGTAATCTGGGCAGGAAGGACTTAATGATCACTTTTTGGGATGGGCTTATCACTTCTCTGGGATGGGCTATCTCCAAATCTGTCGGGGGCTGTTTCCTAGGCTCCATTAATATTTCTTTGGGGTGAACTTTGGCCTAGGGCCTTTCCGGGACTTCATTAACATTCCATGAGTTGTCCTGCGTTTCCCCGGAATCATTGTCAGCATGGCCTCCATTTTAGATTTCACTCGTTATTAGACCTAACTACACTGACTACCTAATTGTAAATCTGGCTTCAGCTTTAGATGCCTTAAATGCCCAGAGGAACTGAGGGATAATTGACCTTGAGCAGGTTAGACCTCAGGCCCTCCCTCCTTTACCTGTTCTAGAACTTGATGTCAAGAAAATCGTGCATGTGTGCTTTTATTTTCCTCCCCCTTTGGAGGTTGTGGGGGTGTCTGGCTTCTTTGGCTCAACCTGCTGTTTAAGTGTTCTTTCATGTTGTTGTGAACAGAAGCAGTTCATTGCTTTTTATTCCTCCGTAGCATATTTTTGGGGTCAGCTGAATAACAGCTCCAAAGATACTCAGGTCCTAATTCCTGAAATCTGTAAATGTTATGTAATTTAACTGGTGTGTTAAATTAAGGATCTTGCAATGGGAAATAAGCTCAGATTATCCATGTGGGCCCGAAACATAATCACAAGTAATAGGGAGGCAGAGGGAGATTTGACAGCAGATAGGAATGAAGCAATGTGACCCCAGAATCAGAGATTGCTGTGACACACAGGCCTCAGAACACAAGCTACCAGAGGCTGGAGAGGCAGGGAAAGGGCTTCTCTTCTAGATCCTGCAGAAGGCACCACCCCTGCTGATATTTTGACTTTAGCCAGGAAAGCTGGATGCTGGCTTCTGACCTCCAAAACTGCAAGAGAATTAGTTTGTATTGACTTAAACCATCAACTTGGTGGTAATTTGTTACAGTAACAACAGGAAAAAAAAATTCCATTGAATGGATATACCACAGTTTGTTTATCCATTCATCTCTTGATATATTTGGGTTGTTTACTGATTGGGGCCATTATGAACAAAGCTGCTGGGAACATTCTTATATAAGTCTTTTTGTGGACATGTTTATATCCTTCTCAGGTAAATATATCTAGGAATTGTGTTGCTGGGCACAGACCAATTTTCCCCATTGGTTATACCATTTTACATTTAAACTATGAGACCTGAATCTCTTAAAAAAAAAATGGTGGCAAGGCTATACCAAAGGGTAAGGGAATGATGGAATTTGTAGGTTCGTTCTGGATAATTCCAGCCCCTGATTGTCTTTCCAGAGTTCTCATCATGAGCACTGGTCCATGTTTACTCCTGGATGTTTTTCTTTATATTCTTTTCTTGAAAAAGAAATGTTTACCTGACTCGCCACTCCCACACTCTTTCTCTATCTAGCCTCTGTTCCTGTGCTCCCCATTAGCACACACTGTACCTTCTCTGTGGGTGGGGGTCATAACCCCCAAGACCTGGACAACCCAGGAAACAGGAGCCGGAGAGTCTAGACCTCAGGGTACAGAGAACATCACAGAGAATGAGAATACAGCTCGCGGAATGCTTTTCCCCTGTGGGCAGTCAACCATTTTATTCTTCAGTTAATGGAATTTTCTTGCTCCTCTAAGTAGAAAAACACCAGCAGCTCCAACGCTGCCCACTACAGTAGTTGATAAAACACTCAAAGAAAAGAGAGCAGGGAAGGAGGGGTGAATCCCAAGGGTCTGGGTTACGTGTGGGGGAGCAGGGAATTGTTATTTTTTGCTTTTGTTTTTCACCTGAAGAAGATTTGTCCAGGCCACTTGCCACACAGAACCCTCTAGATTCCAAAGCCCTCTGAGGTTGAAGTGGTTATTTTCCAGATGTGATCTTGGTGAGCCAAGTTTTGATATGTTAAAAAAAAAAAGGATCTGGAATTTGGGGGTCAGCTGGTTTAACCCCCCGTATTTCTCAAGCTTGTTCAGATTGTGGGTCTTTAAAAATGACGCAGTTCAACAGCTCGATAAAATAGTTCTCTTCCCTCTTTCCGCTTGCAGTACCGTACATTTCTGAGCGCACCCTCTTGCATATGAGCCTGTTATATTTTGGTACACCATTTGGAACTGCAGAGTTTACAGCTATAAAAACCCTGTGGTCTCCCGGACATACAGAGAGTGTTGGAAATTCCAGAGCCCACCTGTCATATCAGCTGGGCCGGACCCATCCCTTTTGTTAGTCATGCAGTCTAGCTCAGTGTGACCATCACACTGCCAGTGGCTGAAAAGGATCCCCGCAGGGCAGGGCCGGATATGGGCCTGCGAGTCCTCTTTGCACATGGTGGTAGCCGTCTTTTTCCTTGCTGTGCAGTGGTTCACAGTTCCGGAAGGTGAGTGCAGCCTGTGGTCTCCCTCACATTTAGAATGCGTTTGCAGAGACAGAAGACCTCAGGGGAGTATGGCGCATTGCCTTGCAAAGGAAGTTATTTGGACAAGGACCCAGGCCTGATGCCAAGTGAGAGATGGAACTTCTCATTGCCTTGGCATGACAGTGCTCTACCAGGATGTAGATGAGTCTTTTCTCCCAGAGCATCCTTCTATATTGGACTTATATTAACACCATCCATTGTTTTGGTGCCAGTCATGGCAATACCTGAATGACCAATATCATTTCTTTTATCTTTTACCATTCCTGGGAGGAAGGTGAGGGAACAGTGGGGTGACTTCTTCCAGGTTCCCACATTTTCCCATCTATTTCAGAGGTAGCTACCTAGAGAACCTGTCCCCTGTGGTTCTCAATGTGAGTGCAGGGTGGACTATGGACAGACACATGTCTGCTCTCTTCAAGATGAGCCAGTTAGCACAAAAATCGACACCCTATGGGAGCCACAGTGCAGCAGAGGGTCATGAAATGAGCAGGGCATTTGAGGGAAAAAATGAGGATATGAGTGGAGTGATTTTCCCTTTCTGGGTTTCTTCTTCCTCATCTGGAAGGTGGTGGATGTCACTCACTGCCTCCCAGGGCACTGATGAGGGTCATAGGAGACCTTGTGAATGAAGGTAACTTGTCAACTATCTAGGTCCATGCAGACATGGGTGTTTATTGTTCTTGGTGAGGGTTGCACTGTTTAGACAGCGTTTAGCAGAAAATGGCATCCAGTGAGGAGATGAGCACATAGCAAAATGGATGGTACCCAGGGGGAAGTTGGCATCCACAGAAGGGACAGTACCCAGAGGGGAGGTTGCATCTAGTAAGGAAGTTGTGCCTGGTGGGGAGGTTGCACCCAACTCAGGGAAGATGATGGTTGGTACCTAGTGGGGAGGTTAGACCTTGGAGCGGCTCATCACGTGATTTGGGTTGTAAAGGGCCTAATGGCAGAAGTCAAATGAGAGAGAAAGAGACAGCTTGTGCAATTCTTCACATTTAAATTCAAAAGTAGCAGCTGTGTCCCAAACCTTCAGTTCCCTGCCTAGGGTTAGGTGTTTTAGATCATCCCTTTGTCCACATTGGCTTTAAATTTCCACATGGAATGCAATTTAAAATTAAAATCAACATTACCCTGATCAAACTGTTCTCATATTTCTCCTGCTGGAAATGCCTACAATTCCTTAAAACAATGCTTCAATTTACCACACATCCAGCGGCATGGTAAAGTGTAATCAGAACCCCACCTTCCTTTTCCTGCCTCCCACTCCTGGTGTTTTGGAAAAGACTGTGGAACACATGTTTTCAATCAAGGAGAGATGGCTTTTCCTCTATTTTGGGTACCTCTGTCTTTGCTGGGGTGAAGGACTATGATAAGCCTCCAGGTTTTGGTGACTCGGGTGGGTTCTTGGGATGGAAGTGGATAAGTAATAGTTGAGTGAACGTGTGATCTGCTGTCCTACTGAGCTGACATGCCCCACAACTTAAATTGGGCCAATTTTAATCTGGAGACATTCGTTCACCCAACAAACGTCACTGACCCAGCCCTGACCCCCAAATGCCTACATTTGCCCTGAGGAAGGGGGCGAATATTTGGCATGTTTATTTCAACTTCCTAAGCTATAGGACTGTTGTTTAGGTTGGGTCTGGGATGTCCTTCAAAAGCTTACGTGTTAGGCAATGTAGCAGTGTTCAGAGGTGAAATGACTGGGTCACGTGGGCTCAGATGTCATCAATGGATTAATCCATTTGATGGATTAATAATTTAAATGGATTTATGGGGAGGTGGTGAAAACTAGGCTGGTGGGGCTTGGCTGGAGGGTGTAGGTCACTGGGGATGTGGCTTCGAGGACTGTCTCTGTCCCTGATCTCTTCCCATCTCACTCTCTCTACTTTCCGGCTGCCATGAGCTGAGAAGCTTCCCTCTGCCGTGCCCTTCCACCATGTTTCTGTCTTGGAGCCAGCTGACCATTCTCTGAAACCATGAGCCAAGATAAATCTGTGTACTACTCCTACCATTTTCAAACTGGAACCCACAGTTGTTCACTATAGGGAATGCCCAAATGGAAAATCTCATTCGTTTCCATACTTTCCCCACCTTGGATAGCATATGATCATTGCAATAAAAATCAGAATATGTGATATTACATATTTCCCCCATCTCAGCAACCACCAATCCTTCCCTTTGCCCTCCCTAAGGAATCTCTACTAAAAGTGCATGAGTACCTTGGCTTAGTGGTCTAATGCTTAAATATAAACCTATAGTCTAATGCTTAACCTACACAGTATCTGTAATCTGCTTCTTTTCATTCAATATGTAGAGATGACTTCTGCAGTGGAGGTGTGGTGTGCTCTCTGGGTCCTGTTTCAGCGTGGAGGCACTCATTCCCCAGCTTCATGACGTTGTAGCAACAGTTCACAGCTAAATCCTTCCCCAGAAGCTGCCCTTGGCCAAGGTTACACTTTCTCTTAGGAGACAGCTCATATCCAAGGGCTGGTTAATACAGAGTACAGGCTTCAGTCTTTCTCTGGAAATGCTCCCCAACTCTGGAGCTTCCTGTGACATCAGCTGAGACCCCTGTTCCAACTACATCTCAGGTTAACTTCTCCTTCTGTCCCCTCTGACGCCCTCCCAGCTGTTGGTTGTATTTGGAGACCTTCCCCAATAAAACTGCATCCTGAAGAACTTCACTTCAGATTCTGCCTTCAGGAATCCGTCAAGACAATGCCACATCTTTTCAACACCTGAGAGTATTCCACTAATAGTGTTTTGCAAACAAATGGCCTATAGCCATATTTTATATTTTTGATTTATTATTTCTTTCTATTTTCTTTTAATTTTAAATGGATTTAGTCTTGTTACTAACTTACCAGGTAGTTTCCTTTGTACTTCTTTTTTGTTCTAGATCAACACAGTCCAATAGAAATACATCGAAAGACATGGATATAATTAAAATTTTCTAGCAGTCACAGAGGCATGACTCATTGAGGATCATCTTAGAATTCTACTTAACCCACCCACATTAATAAAGATTTTTAAAGGTAAGATTAATTTTAATAACCCATATTATTTAATTCAACATAGCCAACGTAGTATCATCTCAACTTATATTCACAATAAGAATTACTAAGGAGGTATTTTAAATTCTTTTTTAAATTAAGTCTTTGAAATTCAGTATATATTTTCTACTTGGAGCACATCTCAATTTACCCTAGTCACATTTCAAGGATTCAATAGCCACGTGTGGTTGGTGGCTGCCATATTGTACATCACATTTGTAAAGGTTTGAAAGTCTCCATCAGAATTACATACTAGGATGTCAGCAAAAATGGTGAAGTAAAGACCTCCCTTCATAAAAAAAATTCTTTCCTTCATAAAAGCCAACAAGAACAGTAGCAAAAAATGTCAAAGTCAACTTTATTCAGAACTCTGGAAATTAAGCAAAGGTTCACAGCAATTTGGGGAGCATTATTCAAGAAAAACAGCTGGATCTTGGCAATAAAGTGAGCTTTGTGGCACTTTAGCGTGTAGTTATCCATACCCCCTCCTATACCACGGTCTCCTTGAAATCCAGCAGTCTCGAGCTCAGTGGAAAATCCCAGAGTGAAGCCTGGCAGCTGCTGAGGGACAGAATGGGCCTGGGGCTTTGAAAAAGCCCCGTTCTCAGGGAGCGAGGGTTATTTGACCTGTCTAGTGGTTCCCTGGAAGACCCCACTGGCGAGGATGTCTTTCCTTGAGCTGACTCAGCACATCCAGTGTGAACAAGTTGTTTTTCCCAGAAGAATTTGTTGGGGACAGTAAGACAATTACTGAACACCTCAGCTGCCTGAGATGGTGGATGATTGTTGGGATAATGGTGGATAATCATTTAACCAAAAAAAAAAAAAAATTAAGAAAGGCAGGGGAGTAAGACGTCAGGTGCTGTACACCTGTTCAGGGCACACCTGAGGAGGTCTAGAGCTCTCCTCGGCCTGGTCTTGAGGCTCTGTTCAAGCAGGAAGTGAAGACTAAGATGGACTTGTGAAGGGCTCAGCAAAACTTTGAAGGTGTCCCCCAAAGCACGCAGAAGGTCTTGGCAAAGACTGGGAGCTTAGGTGGTTCTAGCCATCCGTGGACAGCAGGCTGTGCTCTGCTCGGAGTCACCCCATGATGTACAGAGCAGCACGTCTCAGGCTGTGCATAGCCCCGAGTTACTCCAAATGTAAAGCAGTAGTTTGCCACGAGCTACTTCATTTTGAGCATGAATATCAAGGTAGAGTGACTCTATACCTTATTTGTACACGTAAACAACCACCATCTGCCCAGTACAACCTTAAGGCACAAATTGGTAAATAACTTAAATATGCCAGCACGTCAAACTAAATCAAGCAGTACCTGGACATGTGGACCTTCCAAATCATGTCAGGAACACCAGACAAGGGTGCTTATCAATCTCACCAAACATAACCCTCATAAAAGGAGAACACCCCCCAAGACACAGTGACATCCTGACCCTATCAACTGATCACTCATCATGAGTCTTGTCCAGGAAAATCATCATGGTGACAAACCCCTGAATTTCTGTTCTTGGGCTTTAACAGAGCATGGTTTCTTCTGCCCAAGATGAACATGCAGGCTCACTCCAAGATGATACCTCAAGATGACACTCTGAAACTGAAACTGCCATCCATCTGGACCCTCTGCTTTGACAATTCTGTTACCATATAATGACTTTGAACCAGGTATGTTAAACGTGTTATTTTAAAAAGCAGACCTAAAGGAAACCATGGCTAAAGAAATAAAGGGGAAAGTCTTACACATAGAAAATCTTAAGATATTCACAAAAAACACAAGATCAATATACAAAAAATTGTATTTCTGTATATTTGTGATTATCAATACCAAAATTAAGAAAACGACTTCATTTGCAATTGCATCCCTAAAATAAATTTAACAAAAGAAGGGTCAGACTTACGCTGAAAACTATAAAATGTTGATGAAATAAATCAAAGAAGACCTATATAAATGGAAAACATCCTGTGTTTATGGCTTGGAATATGGCAATGCACTCCAAATTGATTTTAAGTTTCAATGAAATAACTGTCAAAAGTCCAGGTGATATATATATATATATATTTTTTTTTTTTTTTCAGAAATTGACAACATGATCCTAAAGTTCATATGGAAGTTAAGGGGGTCCATAACAGTCAGAACAATCTTGGAAAACAAGAAAAAAGTTGGAGGACTCACATTTCCCAATTTCAAAACTTAAGCTGCCACAGTGGAGACCTTGTGGCACTTACGTGAGGATAGACAGACAGGTGATAGAATAGAATCAAGTCCAGAAATAAACCTGTGTATTCATGTTTAGTTCCTAACAAGAGTGCCAAGAGAATTCAATGGGGGAAACAGTCTCCTCAACAAATGGTGCTGGGACAACTTGGCAGCCACGTGTTTAATTCAAGATGAATCAAAAACCTAACTGTAAGAACTAAAACTATAAGGCTCTTAGAAGCAAGCATAGGTATACATCTTCATAACCTCAGATCAGGCAACAGTTTCTCAAATATCATACCTAAAACACAAGCAATCAAAGTGAAAATAGAAAAATTGGATATAAAAATCTAAAAACAAAAATGTGCTTCAAAGTGCATCATAAATAAAGTTGAAGGAAATTCATGAAATAGGGAAAAATACTGCCAAATTATATACTTGATAAAAGTATAGTGTCCAGAATATATAAAGAACTATTATAATTAAAAAGAAAAGAAATAATTCAATTTAAAAATGGGCAAAGAATTGAATAGATATTCCTGCAATGAAAATATAAAAAAGGTTTATGGCCTTAAAGATGCTAAATATCATGTCACTTGGGAAATACAAATAAAATAAAAATCGGTGACATAGCACTTCACGTTCTTTAGAATGGCTATAATCAAAGGCAGACAATAACAAGTGTTTGGCAAGGTCATGGAGAAACTGAACCCTCCATGCGTTGTTGGCAGAACGTAAAATTGTTCAGCTGCTTTGGAAAAGAGGTCAACGATTTCCCTGTGATCCAGCATTTCCACTCCTAGGTACATCATACTCAAGAGAAATGACAAGATACACCTACCCAAAACTATCCATGAATGTTCATGGCAGCATTATTCATAATGGCCAATAAATTAAAATAATCCAAATGTTTACCAATTAATAAAATATGATATATCTATATAATGAAATACTGTTCCATGAAAAGATTGCAAGAACTGATGCCTGCCACAGCAAAGATGAACGGAAAGACATTATGCTAAATGAAAAACTCAGACGTCAAAGGCTCCTTATCGGATGATTCCATTTATAGAAATATCCATACCAGGCAAATCCATAAAGGCAGAATAAGTTTGAGGCTTCAAAGTACTTAGGACGGGTGGTATTTATGGTGGGTGACTCCTAAGGTTCTTTCCAACGGGATGATTATACAAATTCATGAACAATAAAATAAGCAAAATTGCATGCTTCACAAGGTAAACTTTATAGTATGTAAATATATCTCATTTTTTTCTATATAATGGATTTTTATTTTACTTTCATGGTGACCATTGATTCTTTATGACTCTGCATACAGAAAAAAACCCTAATAATTATTTAGCTTTACTAATAAAGAATTCAGTAAAATAATTGAGGGATGTAAGAAGAACGAGAAGAAATAATAACTTTAAGAAGAATCTATACATTTGATAAATTAAATCAAACTTTCATGTACTTTGTAGTCTTTGAAAATGTGCAATTCTAGAGTTAAAAAAAAAAAGTAAGAGAGGACTGCAGAACATCTTAACCATAAATAAACTGTAATAGATTTGCTTCCAGGGTTGATTTCCTTTTCATCGCCCTGGGGAAAGATCAACCAGAAGAGTGCTGGAAACTGGGTTGAGAATAGTGGTACTTTTGAGTGGTACTTTTCCGTGGTTCTCTAGACAGCTTAATTCCCCAGTTACACGACTAAGAAACTTCTCATCTGCGCTATTAACAGTCGCGATCTGTATTTTGTATTTCTGACAGCACTCATTCACTATACCCAATTTCAAAAGAAACAACCCTCACATCAATTTTATGACAAAACTTGTTTATGGCAAAGTCTGAGTATGTTCCTAAAGACTTCTCTAGAATGGTAACATACAATGTTTATGATCAAATGCCTGAATTTAGACACCTTGGAAATAAAATAAAGGTCATATGCCTCATAGTATTTGTATAGAACTATTTCTATTTCTTTTTTTTTTTAATTAGAGCATTACAGTTACACATAGTAGCTGGGTTCATTTTGACAAACTCATACCTGCATGAATTTTATTTCAATCCCCACTCCTGCCCCCCACCCTGCTTTCCCTGCCCTCCTTCCTCCCCCTATTTTTCTTGCTCTATCTATTGATTTTCCTTTTGCCCATTTTATCATTTATTTATTTGTTTATTTATTTATTTACTTATTTTTGGTGCTGGGGATTGAACCTAAGGGTGCTTTACAACTGAGCCACATCTCTAGCCCTTTTTATTTTTATTTGAAAATTGCTGAGGCTGGCTTTGAACTTGTGATCCTTCTGCCTCAGTTTCCCAAGCTGCTGGGATTACAGGCATGTGGCATGTGCCACTATGCCTGTCTTATTTGTTTATTTGTTATTGAGTGGTATTTTCTACATATAAATTGAAAGTGAAATTCCCTTTAGTATCTTTATATCAGTATAACATGATTTTGTTAAATGCATTCCATATTTCCTCCCTTTCCCATCCTTCCTCCCTCTCTGTTGATCTCCTTCTACTCTACTGATTGCTCTTGCCTACATTTTTACATATATTTCAGTTATTAAAATAAAGTAATTTAAAAAAGAAAAGGGGAGAATATTATGTTTTATTGGGTACTCAAGTTTTTAAGGAATCTATTTTAACCCATATTTCCCTATTACTATCAAGAATTAAACAACATATACAACGACACTTCCCTCTATCATCTCCATAACCCAAGAAATTTAACAATCTTTGCCTCTCCTGTTCACCTCTTTGTAACCTAGGTTTTGTTGTTGATGATTATAATGGGAAATAATATGTAATTATTACTTGTTGAATACTAACTACCATGTACCATGTTTATTTTATATGCATTATCTTGTTTTTCCCAGGCTCTTAACTATTACCTCAAATTACCTCTCAGACTGTTTAGGGATTTCTTTTAAACATGTCTTCTATTTTCAGCCTCCTTTAAACAATTTAAAATTAAATAGTACAACCACACTATCAATGTTTTGTTTCTTTTCTTTTCTTTCTTTTTTTTTTTGTATTGGTTTCTTAAAGCCACTTTCTTCTGTGGCTTCTGTGACACCACGTAATTTTGCTGTTCCTTTACCTCTTGGAGTTTCCCTTTCAATATTTTTTTCCTTGATTATCCTCTTCTTCCTAACCCCCAAATAGTGGAGGGCCCCAAGACTCAGGCCTCACACCTCTTCTCTCTTCATTTACCTTTCACTTGAAGTGATGTCATTTGATCCTCATGGCCTTAAATGCCACCTTTCACAGATAGTTCTCAAATTTATATTGCAATCCTAACCTCTCCTTAACTCAACCTGAATGTCCAGTAGGCACCTCAAACTTTATATGTCCCAAATCAAACTCTTGATTGTCTCCCCAGACTCACTCTTGCTCTATCTTTCTCCAACTCTGTGACTGGCCTCCTAGTCACCTGGTTATTTAGGTCTAAATATTTAGGATCAATTTTGAATCCTCTCCTTTTCTTTCTTTTTTATAAACCATAGATTGAACCCAGGTTTTCTTAACCACTGAGACACACCTCCAACCCTTTTTATTTTTTATCTGGAGACAAGTGTCTTGCTAAATTGCTTAGGGCCTCACTAAGTTGCTGAGGTTGGTTTTGAACTTTCAATCCTCCTGCCTCAGCCTCTGGAGCCACTGGGATTACAGGTGTGTGCCACCACACCCAGCTTGAGTTCTCTCTTGGTTTAATACTCCCCAAATTCAATCCATAGCAAATCCTGCTGGTTTTACCTTCAAAGTCCATCTCCAGTTCCTTTAGCAGTACCAACGTGGTCCAAAGCACCATTGCATTTCTCCTGGATGAGGGTGGTAGACTCTTCACTGTCTTGAAGCTTTCCCTCTTTGCTCTGATGGTGAACAACCAAACCACTCAGTCAAGACTGTTGTAGGAGCTGGGGATATAGGAGTAAATAAATCCCCCTTCCTCCCTGCAATCTTGTCTCCACACTGAAGAGAGAGTGATCCTTCCTATTTCCCATCCTGCTGGACTGCCATCCAAAGTCCTTCCTGTGTTCTGCAGACCTTAGGGCATATGGTTCCTGGGTGCCTTTTCTGCTCCATGTCCCACTCTTCTCACACTCTCTGGTCTCCAGCCACACCAGTCTTGAACGCCTGCCTTGATGCTGCTTGGGGCACTGGCAGCCCCCTCAGCTCATTGGGGTCTCTGCCCCAGTGTGTCCTCAGAGATGCTCCACCCACTCCCATCTTTACAGCAGCCCCTTCCACCATCTCTTTACCCTACTTTGTTTTTCTTCATAGCACACGTTTTTGCCTGTGTGCCCACAAGAATGCGGCAGTGATGAGGTTTGTTGCTGTCTATTTTATTTATTCCTATATCACTGAAGGCGTGGTTTGGTTATTTACCATCGGAGGGAAGAGATGAGTACAAGTGCGGGCTGTGGAGTCAACTTCCTGGGCCCAAACACCAGCTCTGCCACCCTTCTGGCTGTAAAACCTTGAACAACCTATTCTCATGCCCTAGTTTCTTTATCTGCATATGGGGGATGGTACTAGGGAGGTTAAATGAGCCACGATATGTAAAGTTGATTAAAATAGTACTTGAATCAGAGAAAGCCCTCAATAAGTGTTGGCCATTATTATTACTTTACATGCTAGATGTTTTCTACGTGTTTTTATTCTGATCCTTCTTTTTAAAATTTATTCAGAGTAGATCATCAAGTAATACTGTTAGGAAGGGTAAAGCAATGATTCATGCTGTACATTTGCATTCCAAAATCTTTTCCTTTGATGATCACACCTTTGACACATAGTATGTGCTTAATAAGTGTTAGGTATTATATTTAATATATATGAAATCTTCTCTTTCTCATCAAACTTATTCTGACCTATTTTCTTTCTATATAATATATATATATATATTTATATATATAATATTAATTTTTAATAGACCTTTGTTTTATTTATTTTATTTATATGTAGTGCTGAGAAACAAACCCAGTGCCTCACACATGCCAGGCAAGTGCGCTACTGATGAGCCACAACCCCAGCCCCCTGACCCATTTTCATTGGATTATTGCTAAGTAACTTCTTTAGAATGAACATGGGGTTAGCTTCCACATGTCAGAGAAAACATTCAGCATTTGTTTTGGGGGGACTGGCTTACTTCACTTAGCATGATATTCTCTAGCTCCATCCATTTACCTGCAAATGCCATGATTTTATTCTCTTTTAATTTCTGAGTGGTATTCCATTGTGTATGAATACCACATTTTCTTTATCCATTCATCTATTGAAGGGCATCTAGGTTGGTTCCATGATTTAGTTATTGTGAATTGTGCTGCTATAAACATTGATGTGGCTATGTCACTGTAGTACCCTGTTTTTAAGTCCTCTGGGCGTAAACTGAGGAGTGAGATAGCTGGGTAAATTCTCACTGAAGAGAGAGTGATCCTTCCTATTTCCCATCATGCTAGACTGTGATCCAAAGTCCTTTCTGTGATCTGCAGACCTTGGTCCATTCCAAGTTTTCCAAGTAATCTCCATACTGCTTTCCATATTGCTTGTACCAATTTGCAGTCCCACCAGCAAAGTATGAGTGTGCTGATCCATAATGGGGATGGGGTGGAGAGGAGCATGGGAGGAATAGAGGATCTTTAGATAGGGCAAAGGGGAGAAAGGGGAAGGGAGGGAGCAGGGGGTAGAAAAGACGGTGGAATGAGATGGACATCATTACCCTAAGTATATGTATAAAGACTTGAATGGAGTGACTCTACCTTGTGTACAACCAGAGACATGAAAAATTGTACTCTGTATGTGTTCTGTGAATTTTGAAATGCATTCTACTGTCATGTATAACAAATTAGAATAAATAAATTAAAAAAAAAGAGCATGTGGTCGTATGTCATCGGAAACTTTGCATGTCCCTGTTTCCCTTTGATGATCACACATGAGTCATAGTTTGGCTGGGAAGAGAGTTCAAGAATTCCTTCAGAATTCTGTCAATATTGGTCTACTCTTCTAGCATTTGAAGAGTATTTCAATGTTTTTCCTCAATACATAGTCCTTTATCTTCCCTTGGAAGTGTGAGGATTTTCTCTTCGGCTTTGAGATTCAGAAATCTCACCCTGGCATGCTGTGTTGGAGGTCTTCTTTAGTACTCTGGCCTAATGTTTGGTAAGTCTTTTTGACGTAAATATTCAAGTCTGTCTTTAGTAAGGGAAAAATTTCTTTTATTATTTCTTTCCTATGGTTTCTCCTCCAAGTGAATTATTGTCTGCTGGAATTCACTTATGTGACTGAGTTTTAGATTTCTCTTCACATCTCACATCTTACTCTTACAATGTCCCTTTCTTTGGTTTTTGTTTTTGTAGAACTCTTTTTAGCTGTTCACACATCAAGTTTCAGAAGTGTTCATTTTCCTATCACAGCCTCTACTGAAGTTATTTTGATGTACTTAAAAATTCCAAGATATCTTCTCCATGTTCATAGCACCCTGCTTTTCAGATAAAATCTTCCCAAAAGTTGACGAGGCTAAAAACTAAAACTTTTTGAAAGTTGCCCCATGTTTTTGCAGTATTTTCATTATTTTTTTCTTCCTGCAATGGATCCTCCAAGCGGGTTTACCCAGGGTAATCGACCAGACTGTACACGTAGAATAGTGGGGCTCCTGAAGTCATCTTTCAACTTAATCCACGTTGCACGGTGCCTGGACAACAGTCATCAGAATTCGCAATAAAAGATTGGGACTCTTCTTAGTTCCAGTTATAATTCGTTTTCTTCTTTATTTTAATGTCATTTTGCTTATTTCCTTTTCTGTAGGTTTTTTTTTTTCAATGACCGGTAGCTTCACCATTTCACTTTTACTATGTAGACATTAAATTCACACCTTAATTTTATTGACGGCAGAGACACATGGAGGCTAAGGTAAGGGCGATGCTTTTTTACTTTTCAAGTGTTCACATGTGAGTAGTCTCAACTGTGTTCTCTTTGGTCCTATCTTAGGATGTGTTTTACTGTTTTGTCAACAAGCCTTTTCTTAATTCTTTTAATGACATTTCTATAATAGGGGGTTTGCCTGTATTATAGGATTAACCTATTATTTCTAAATCATGATTTTTGGCTGAGACCTTCTGTATAATTATCACCATCTAACCGCTATGGGAAGATTGGAAATGTGTTTGTCCCTTACTCTCAGAAAACATACAGTATTTGGGGAAAGAGGACAGTCAAACAAAAAAAGTACATAATTAAGAACAAATTCAGATATAGAGATTTAAAAATATATCAGGTCCAGAGAAAAGGGAAATCAGTGAGGAATGAGAGTCATCAACTTCTGCGCGGAGACCAGGGAATCTTGCACAGAGCTCTCATGGTTAGGAATGGTTTGTAAAGGCAGCAAAGTGAAGTCTGACTTCCTGATGAGAGAAGCACGCATGGGAAGGTTTTGTTGACAGTCAGTATCAGGCCTGATTAGATTGAAAGTAGAACAAAGTCATAGATTTTAAAGTCTGGGTCATTACAGATCCTATAGAAAAATCAAAAGGCAAACAGATATGAGGAAGAGACTTGGTGTAAAAAATGATATGGGAACAGGAAATGGGAAATTCCTAGAAAAACACCCCTTATCAAAATAGACTCAAGAAAAACAGATTGTCAGAATAACTGGCAGAAAATTTGAATCCATAACTATGCCAAGGTATAGTAAATTTTGAATTTAAAACTATGCATGGTTTCAGCAAGCAATTCTAACACACACACACACACACACACACACACACACACACAGGGAAGAAATAATACTAATCTTATATAAGTAGTTCCAGAAGATAGAAAACTAAATTCCCCAAAACCTTCATATAAGGAAAATATAACCTTAATGCCAAAACTTGCTGAGGATATTACAAGAAAGGAAAATTCAAGTCTATCACGCTCTGGCACTTGCAAGTGAAAATCTCAAACATGAGCCAATCAAATCCAGCTGCATAAAAGATTATACCGGGTCCAAATTAAATCTAATCTGAAAGTAACATTTATTTTATTTTTGTTGTTGCTTGTTTTGAGAGAGTCTTGCTGTGTGGTCCAGGTTGTCCTTGAAGATCCTCGGGATTACAGGCAGGTGCCACTGTATCTTCCACTTTAAAATTATTTTAATGAATTACTTTATGGTTGTTTTTACAAAGAGTTTTTGAAAGACTTATAATTACCGTAGGGAACATGAAACAATTTGCAGAAAAATAACACACATTGGGATACATTTATATCAAAACAAGATACTATCTATCTTTACATATATTGTCATACCTTCCTTGAAGGACACAGAAATAATTTCAGTGGTATTCAAACCAACCTAAAAATGGTGATGGGCTGAATATTCACTGAGGAACCATATATCTGACTTTTATAACTAAAATAAACAAAAGGAAAAAAAGAGAAGAAGAAGGGAGGGCGACAGAGAGGAAAGAAGGGCACGGGAAGGGGTGGCAAGACTGGAGTCACATCACCCCAGACCACAGTGCAGGGGGTCTGAGCAGCCTCATCTAGGCTGTTCCCTAGACATTTCTTTCCTGCTTCCACTCTTGAGGCTGCCTTAAGCTTCCAGAATTTGCTCATTCATTCAACCAACATACATGTTTGTCTTCCCCAAGGCAGAGCTGTGGGTCGCTTTGATGGCTCCGTACAGCCACTGAGTGGGCAAACATTTGATGACCATGTGAAAACAACACCCCGTACCACTCAAACACCTCGACGTGAGCAGCTGCTGGAAGATGGTATTTATAAGACTCGTGCGCATTTCTGAGTGTCTAGTTATCTCCTCTAAGAATCGTCTGCGTTCTTATTTATTCAGTTCACCAAAGTGTCAAAAACTCCAAAGTATAACAGTGGCCATGCTGCTGGCAGGACTGGGAAACTTCAGGAGAGACGATAATGAAATGTCAAGGAAGAGTCAGATGGACCGGGATGGAATGAAAAGTCAAGGACACCGCCAAGAGGCAAAGTGAGACACACAACATTCCAGGTGTGGACCAGATGGGAACAACTGCCCAGAAGCGATGGGCAGAGCTTGGGCAGGAGTGTGTATGACTCCTGTGCAGGGCAGGAGGCAGAATCTGCCTCTGGACACACAAAGTCGAAAGCGTCACCTTTCCCACATGACAGCCTCCGGATTGGCCTCTCTGCCTCCCCATCTTTACAATCCATTCTCCACCTGCAGGTAGAGTGCTCCTTGAAGAGTGTAAATTGGATCATCTCTCACCTTGCTTAAAACTCAGCAATAAGGACACTTTTTGTTAAGTGTCAATGCTGTATCCACTTTTTTCTCAAGTAATCCTCTAACTGACCCCAATCCTGAAGCTGTTCTCGTTCCCAGCTCACTGATGAGGAGGTGAAGGTAAAGGGAGGCTTTGCCAAGTCACTCCAGTCACTGTGGATGACCCCTTTTCTGTCTCCAAGAATGTTCTCTCCCATTATGATTGTTTTCTTCACAGCCTTCATCACCCACTGAGATTTCTATTTGCTTATATGTCTGTGGTCTGCCTTTCCCACTAGAACACAAGCTCCATGAACAGAGGGACTTGGTCTAATTTTTTCACTGCTCTATCTCCAGAGGCAAAACGATGCCTGGCACATACTCAGAAGACATGCAATAAAAATGTGTTCAGTAGGCACTGGATGGACGACCTGGATGCTGTTCTCACCAGAGTTATTAAATGTTGTACCCAAGATTTTAACTTGAATTTACAGTGAGCTAGGTGAATGAATGCATTCAACAAGATATTTTTTAACTCATTTATAGTAAGAATAATGTATGTCATCTTTATATAGTTGTTTATCAAATGCATCAGTGCATTATTGAGCACTGATGATTAAAAAAAAAATCCAGGGCACCTTATCTTAAGGAGTGTGTGTGTGTGTGTGTATGTGTGTGTGTGTGTGTGTGTGTGTGTATAGGTGGCTGGTGGGAAAGAGAATAAAGGATGTCACCAAACTGCATAGTAAATATAATTACAGAGGTAAACACAGGTGCTGGTGACATAGAGGGAGGACAGTTCAGTCCCAAGGGACTCAAGGAGAGACTCAGGGAAGCTTCAAGAGGAGCTAAGAATGCAGCGGAGTCGGGAAGAACAAATGACAATGCACCGAAACAACAGGGAAGTAGAAACAAGGCCAAAGGAGCAACTTGTCAAAGGCAGAGACACACCCGGCTTTGGGAAATGCAAGGTTGTGAATGTAACTGTACAATACTGGGTGGGGATGCAGCCAGGGGTTAAACTGGGTGTGGATGGATGAGCCATTTCTAGATGATCTTGCATGTTGCTTCTCCACATTTGCTCTATTTCCCAGCTGGGAAATTTACTCTATTTATCCCCTGGGCTAGCACAGTGTCCCTCCGATGCAAGTCCTGGTACACCCTAGCTGAGTGAGTAAAGAAACAAATGGATTTGGAATGTTGTCCTCCAGCACCCCTGGCTCCAGGGGGCAGTTAGGGTTTTAAATAGGGAAGCGTCATGATCATGTCTAGAGGGAGACATAGGGCAGGAGAGAGAAGCCCCAGGTTTGTGAGGCTGGCAAGGTATCATTGTAGGAGTGCATCTCTAGTTCCATGGAGGGAGGCAGTTAGGAGGAAGGGATGGGTTTGAGAGGTACTTGATGGCTTCTTGGGTGGGAGGTGAGAAACGAGGTCAAGTCTAGGAGGTTTTCAAATTTCTGCCACAAGGCCTGAGTGTTGGGTGGTGCCACTCATGTACCAGAGAAGGGGAGATAAAGGATTAATGCAACTCCTGAGTCTAGGGTGCATTTAGAAACATCTAATGGTCAGCCAAAATGTGGGGCCTGGAGTCCAAGAGGGAGGTCTGGGCTGGGAGAACAAATGGACATTGACAGCATCTAGGTAGTGCTAGAAACCAGGCAGCACAAGAAGAACCCAGGGAGGGAGCCCTCCAGGCCAGGGCTGCAGGGTCCTGGGGCTTGTGGAGGAATCTGAGCAGGGTGACCCAAAGCTGCAGCCAGTGGTAATGGAGCCAGAGTTACGGCTTGAGGGAACCATTGTCAGATGCAAAAGGACCGTGCCACTTTCACCTTGAGTGGTCAAAAAGTGACTATAAGACTGAATGTCAAAATATTAAAACTCAGGATAGAACGAGGTGGAAGGAATGGGTGGAAAGGGCCAGATGGGAACCCGCAGGAAGCAGGTGCTGGAATTCCCTTTTTCTATAGTGTCCTCGGTGAGGGGTGGGCTGGGCCTGCTTCTGGGAACCACGGGGATGTGCCAGTTTCTGCCTTTGAGTCACTTTCCATTGTCTCTCCTAGCTTCTCTTCTAAATATGCCTGTGGAGTCCTGGTGGTCACCTGCCTGGTCCCTACTGGAGCAGTCAGCTGTGCCCAGGGTGGTGCCACTGAGGCCCGGAAAGCATGTGGGCAGGTGCCCGTCCAGACTCAAGACTCTTAGCACAGAGCCCTGTACTATTCAGGCATTTCTAGTCATCTCTATTTCCTCTTTCTAGATCTTTTGACCTCTTACCCTACCCCCAGATAAATTTTATGGCTGTTTTCTAGGTATTGAAAAAAAATAGGTCCTTGCTGTTCAGTCTCAGTCTTCCAGGTTCTGAGACCTGCTCTGCCCATTTCTATTTTATTTATTTATTGGAAAAAAAGAGCGTGAAAATATGCCAAAGGGGCCATAAATGATTCAAGAAATCCGCTTTGGGAGGCCAACCAAAGGAAGCGCTCCGAAATGCAGAAAAAGCCAAAGCTTGAAGATGTTCATCTAAGAATTAGTTACAGAACAGAAGAGTGAAAAAGTGTGAACTGAAATGTCCAAGAGCCAGGACGGTGTAGGGGTGCTAAGCAGCAGTCCTTGTGCTGCAGTTTTAAATAATTGCTATGAAGGTTCATGGAGAACATGGGCATCCTCATGATTGACATACAGGAAAGAGTGGAATACAGAATGGTATGGACAGCGTGATTCCAGGGATGTCACTGAAATATACAAATAGATCCATAGTAAGTCTAGAATCTCTGAGGGCCCATAGTTGCTGTGCTCAGATTGTGGTGTAAATTTTCTGTAATGAGTTTACAGAGATCTTACAATAGAAAGATGCCTGGGACAAAAATATCACCCTTCAAAGTGCAGAAGCCTAGCACAATGGCTCCCTTCTCTTCTTGGATTTTCAGGCCCTGGGCAGTCCCTGTAGGGCCCCTGCTGGGGCCTCCTACTCCCTCTGACTCACCTGGGGCTTATCTGTTGATCTGTGGAGGTTCACAAAGGCTAAAGCCTTGGGGCAGGGCCTCTTCTGGGAACCAGACCCCCTTCCTGGGGTGGGGCGGCCCACCTCTATCTTGGGGTGTTGGCTTTTAAAATGTAAGGAGACCATTAAATCAGGGCTTTACTGCTTTAAAGGGCAGGGAAGCTACCAGAAAGCTCATGAGGTCCATTTCCCACAGCCTACCACTCAGGGTGGAGCCCATGAGGATGTCGTGCTGAGCCTCTTATGGTCACTCTGAGACATGTGGGTCACAAGGAAATGCTATCAAGGCCAGGGGAATGGGGTGTTCCCCTGAAGTGGAAAGTTAGCAGAGAACGGTTAATTCACAGGACAGACCAGTCACGGCAGGTCACCTTTCCCTGAAATAGTTCAGGCACCAATGCCAGTACCTGGAGTTCTAACAAGAGGAGGGAGGAGAAGGACGAGGCTGGATGTGTAGTAAAATAGGCACCCAGACACAGGAATAGACAGCCAGCACGTGCAACAGACAACGACGAGGATGGTACTGTTACGGCTGGGATCTGACTTCCACCCGAGAGGCTCAAGTGTTGAAGGCATGGTCTCCAAAGCAGCAATGTTCTGAGGTTGGTCTTTTGGGAGGTGAGTGGATCACGAAGACTCTGACCTCATCGGTGGATTCGAGGAATCTATAGCTGAATAGACTATTGGGAGGTGGTGGAAACTGAAGGAAGTAGGGAGAGGTTGGAGGAAGTAGGTCATGGGAGATGGGCGCTGGAAAGTTATATCTTGTCTGAGGTCCCTTCCTCCCCACCCCTCAATCTCTCTCTCTCTATCTGCTTCCTGGCTGCCATGAGCTGAGCAATTATATTCTGCCTGGCCACAGGCCCAGAGACAACAGAGCCAGTGACCATGGACTGAAACCTCTGAAACCATAAACCAAATTAAATCTTCCCTTGAAGTTGTTTTTCTCAGGTATTTTGTCACAGCAATGGAAAGCTAACTAACACAAATATTTTCCACCTAGTGAGGAGAAAAGCACCAATTCTGCAGCAACACAATTTTTTGCACAGCTGTGGACCCAGGAAAGGGGAAGGCCACCTTTCCCCACCCAGCTCTAGGATGGAGAAGCTCAAGCTATCTTCTGTTCCTCCTAGAATGTTTGTTTTTCAGGACCCCTAAGAGGGATGATGATGAAGGGACCCCCAGGGGAGGGGAGGTGGGGTAGAAGTGGCAGAGACCTATGTCCCAGATGGTACCAATGGCCCTGAAGCTGTCTACTGGGCTAACTAGTCCTTTGCAAACTTGCTTTCTGTTTTCTTTGCCTTTGCCCAGGATTCTGCATTTTAAAGAAAAGCTGCACCTAAATTGATTAAAATACTAACTGCTAGAGTCAACTATTTCAAGAAAAAGGACTCTTAGATCTACAGAACCTGGAACATCTGGTGATCTTCAGATAACATCAGAATGTGCATCAAATGAATGGATCACTGTAGGATTAATGATCACTCTACCACCCACTCATCTGTGGCTAAAAATACTTTCCCTTAATTTCCCATATAAGCTCTTCAGTTGTGGTTGTTAGTCAAGATGGTTCTTAGGATGATGTCTGGCCTTTTTCTGATCAGCTGGCTCATGGTAGTACATTTTGTTCTCTACCATTTCCTTGCTTCTTGACTAATCGGCTTCTGTCCTGTGACAAGCAGACTCCTTGTTCTTTCCCTGGGGACTCAGCCTCGCTGAAGGCTTAAGGTATCATTCCCAAATGAAACTCACAGGTCAATAACCCCAGCTCAAGGGGACACAGCCCACCATCTAGAGGAAACCCCCATCTGAATTTGGCACCACAGACTTATTGAGCACCCTATCTGCATCAGGATTGTTCCAGAGGCCAGGACCCAACTGTGAAGGGAACCAAGGTCTAGATCCCCAGAGATGACATTCTGCTGGTACCTCAAGGGCAGCTCTGACCCATTGTGTACTGAAGGATAATTTTGGGGAGCCAGGTCCTGTTTCAGATGCTTTACATTTATAAGCTTATTTCATCTTAACAATACCCTGTTGGCTAGGGCTATTGCTCTCCTTGTTTTCAGGAAGGAAAGTTGCTAAGAGGCTAAGTGATGTGGCTGATGTCTCACAGCTGGAGAGCACGGAGCTGGTGTTGGATCCGAGCAGCTTGATTCTAAATGCCACACCCCACCTGAGATGCCTACACTGCTGCTTACAAAAACCTGATGTCCCTCTTACATCATCTCCTATGTGTCCAATGACATGTGGGAGGAGCCCTGGAGTCACGGTTATTACCTTTCTCTCTGCTGCAGTTGAGATTTTCATAGTGCCCCAAAGGCTCAAGGATTAGAGAATTGGATTCCAGGCTGGTACTTATTGGAGGGTGGTGGTGCCTCTCTTTAAGAGGCAGGGCCTTCAGGTTCAATCTCCAGCATCCTCTCCCCACCAAAAAAAGAGATGGGGCCTATTGGCAGGTCTTCGGATCACTGGAGACATGCCCTTGAGGGAACTGTGGGGGCTCTCATCTCTTCCTCTTTCTCTGCTTTACTTCCCAGCCCATGAAGTAAGCAGTTTTGCTTTGATACACACTCCACCATGATGAGTTGTCTCTCCACAGGCCAAAAGCAACAGGGCAAATTGACCATGGATCAAAATCTCTAAAACTGTGAGTCAAAATAGACCTTTCCTCTTTTTAAGTTGATATACTCAGGTATTTTGTTATGGTAACACAAAGCTGACTAACACATCTTTCCTTCCTTATTCAATTACCAAGCCTAGCTAATTTAGCCACTTCATTTTTTTCTTCCAGAGACAGACACATATGTGGGTTTGGTCACCACCATGTCCCAGTGAAGCCAGCCCTTGTCCCAGAGATGCAGAGTGCTGGCCCCCAGCAGGCTGGAACATAGGCAGCAGGTGGCTCATGGAGCTTCTTATGCTGGGTGTAGGCCGAGGCACAGTCAACCAGGGTGAAGGCAAGCCAGGGTGTGCTACTCTGCTACCCTGTGGTGGGCCAGACCTGGCCTGATGTGGACACCCTATCTATATAGTGCAGCAGCCTAGAACCCACACTTCCACCATCTGATGTCCTCAGCCTCCTGCTTACCAATCATCATGAAGAAAATGAAGTGGGGCAGGCCTGAATGGGAGTTCTGACTCAAGGATTAAATAATAGCAAGTACTTTCCTAAACCCTGATTAGCATAAACTCGGACCAATAGCATTGACCCAGGTGCCACACAAACTCCTAGACTAGTACAACCTTGGGGTCCCCTCTTGCCCTTGCAAGAGTTCTGTTCTTCACATTTGAATAAATCCTATTCTTTCACTCTTGCCTTCCATATTTCATTCTTGGGCCCAGAAAGAAGTTGGTGGTGAGTTGCTAGGGTCTGTTGCAACACTGGAAGGCATACTCCACCATTTAGAACTGCAACACTGAGCCTCAAAATAAACCATTTGATAGTAGTGGAGAAGAATCTGCCTTTGCTGGCTGGCTGGGACCCTCAGAGTTGACACTGGTGGGCATCACCTGCTGTGATTAGCTAATAACACTGAAATTCAGCTGCGGAGGCTTGCAATTTGCACAGGCCCCACCCAACAACAGAAGTGGAGAATTGAATTTAGTCTCAAACTCTGGTTTCACCAGTCTGGGACACATGGAATGACCACACCAGTTGAGTGACTTAGTAAACCCCACATACATGCTTGTTGTGGAGGAATGATTTTCCCCAATATTAAGTGTAGGACTTCAGTCCGGACAGAGAATGAGCATCTTGGGCAAATCATAACTGAGATGGAATCATTTACCAGGTTTGTAGGTCAGTGTTAAAACAGATGATCTAACCCTAATCCCTTCTGCCATTGAACGATGCAGCATGAAATCCCTTACCAGATGTTGGCCCCTTGATCTTTAACTTTCTAGCCTGTTGATCTTTAAGAAATAAGTTTCTGTTCATTGTAAATTACCCAGTCTATAGCATTTTGCGATAGCTGCACAAAACAGACTAAGATACATTTCTGTGGTAAGATTGGGTGTAAGTGTTTAATCATCATTATAATCTGTGTGTTATTTAAAGAGGTTGAAACATTGATGGCAATCTAACATATTAGAATACCTGGTACATTAGACTTGAATTTAATTTAAAACATTTAAGAGGATATGATTAAGTTTATGGGTAGTCTGAGGCTGTGTTACTGGGGTACAGTCTAACCCTATGGCTCAAAGATGATAAAAGTTTTCTTCTGTTTTTCTTATGTTACAGTCTAGTAATGAGTGGTCAGAACTGGAGGCCAAGCAACATTTCTCCTTAAGGTCTTCTAAAGATTTGGCTCCTTTTCTCCTTTGGCTCTCTGAGGGCTCTGTGGGCTTGGGGGCCATCAGTGTGGTTCATGGTGGCTCACCACCACATCCAAGGGAAGTGAGAAAGAACAGTGTCTGTGACAATTACCTTGAAGGAAATGACCTGGTTGTAGCTTTCTTCATATCTGCCCAAATTCCATTAACCAAGACTTGGTCACATGATTATACCCCACTGCAAAAGAAACTGGTAAATGTAATCTGTCGTTGGATGGACAAACCAAATGAAAACCCAGGGGTTTTATGTAAAAGAAAAAAAAAAAGAGGGAGAATTCACATGAGAAACGGTTGGCAATTATCTGCCATGAATCTTAAGAAAACTCACTAGATTTATTAAATTTCAGTAATTGCTTAAAGACCTAGAAAGATCTCACTTGTCAGACTAAGTTTGCAATGTCAGGTGCTTGAAGTGTTTTAGAGAATCAGATATATTTTAATTTTAAATATACTCAAAATGTTTAAAGAAATTGAGTAATAAGTTTATACATAATACTATTTTGGGCTGAGGCTGTACCTCAGTGGCAGAGCGCTTGCCTAGCTCATGTGGGGGCACTGGGTTCAATCCTTAGCACCATAAAAATATAAACAAACAAAATAAAGGCATGCTGTTCATCTTCAACCCCAAATAAATAAATAAATAAGGCTATTTAGAAGGATTTATCCTATCAAACTTAAGAGTCATTTTAACATTGATTAAAGAAAAATGAAAATGACTAAACTTCTTTCCATATAAAAATTACTAGATATCAAAATTATAAGACTTCTACATTAAACAAAAAGACTCAGAAGAACTTAGGATTTGAATATTATGACTTTAAAACTTGAATATTAATCAAGACAGGTAACTATAAGGTGTTCTCTGCAAATAATGGTAACAGCCTAAACTCATAAATCAAAAGACATAGAATAGCAAAATGGATTAAAAAGCAAGACCCAACTATATGCTGTCTTCAAGAGACTCACCTCATGAGCAAAGACATCCTCCAGGCTGAAGATGAAAGATTTGGAAAAAACATATCACTCATATATGGATTGTATAAACAAGCAGGGGTTTCTATCCTCATTTCAGAAAAGTAGACTTCAAGCTAAAGTTAATCAAAAGAGACAAAGAAGGACATTTCATACTTCTTTAGGTAAGTATACATCAGCAAGACATAACAATTGTAAATATTTATGCCCCAAACAATGGAGCATCTATGTACATTAAACAAACCCTTCTCAACTTCAAGAATCAACTAGACCACAACACAATGATACTGGGTGACTTTAATACACCTCTCTCACTACTGGATAGATCTTCTAAACAAAAACTAAATAAAGAAACAATAAAATTAAATAACAATCAATAACTTAGACTTAACAGACATACATAGAATATATCATCCATCAATGAGCGAATATACTTTCTTCTCAGTAGCACATGACTCCTTCTCTAAAATAAACTATATCTTATGCCACAAAACAACTCTTAGTAAACACACACACACACACACACACACACAAAAAAAAAAAAAAAAAGGCCCAGAGATAATACCCTTCATTCTAACAGGTCATAATGGGATGAAATTAGAAATCAGTGATAAAATAAAAAATAGAAACTACGCTAACAAATGGAGACTAAATAATACATTATTGAATGATGAATGGATTGTAGAAGAAATCAAGGATGAAATAAAAAAAATTCTTAGAGGTAAATGAGAACACTGATACAACATATCAAAATCTCTGGGACACTATAAAGGCAGTATTAAGAGGAAAGTTTTATAACACACACACACATATAGTATATTTAGATGTATATGAACACAATACCTTTATTTTATTTGCTTTTTATTTTTATGTCGGGCTGAGGCTCATGCATGATAGGCAAGCACTCTACCACTGAGCCACAATCCCAGTTGTGGAAAGTTTATTGCATTGAGAGCATTCATTAAAAGAATAAAATATCAACAGATAAATGGCCTACATCTCAAAGCTACATCTCAAAGCCCTAGAAAAAGAAGAACAAAATCAATACCAAAAGCAATAGAAGGTAGGAAATAATTAAAATCAGAGCTGAAATCAATAAAATATAAACAAATGAAACAATTGAAAAAATTTGACAAAACAAAAAATTGGTTCTTTGAAAAAATAAATTAAATAGATAAACCCCAAGCCATGCTAATGAAAAAAAAAAAGAGAGAGAAAGAAAACTCAAATTACTAAAATATGAGATAAAGAAGGAAATATCACAATGGACATGTCTGAAATATAGAAGATAATTAGAAACTATTTTGAAAATTTATACTCTGATAAAATAGAAAATATTGAAGACATTGACAAATTTTTAGAGACATATGACCTACTCAAATTGAATGAGGAGATCAAACATGATTTAAATAGATCAATTTCGAGTAATGAAATAGAAAATACCATCAAAAGCCTACCAACCAAGAAAAACCCAGGACCAGATGAATTCTCAGTCAAGTTCACAAGACTTTCAAAGAAGAATTGACACCAATACTCCTTGGTATTCCATGAAATAGAAAAGGAAGGATCCCTTTCAAACTCATTCTATGAAGCTAATATCACGCTGATATCAAAACCAGACAAAGACACATCAAGAAAAGAAAACTTCAGACCAATATCCCTGATGAACATAGGTGCAAAAATTCTCAATAAAATTCTGGCAAATTGCATACAAAAACATTTAAAAAAGATACTGCATCATGATCAAGTGGGGTTCATCCTAGGGATGCAGGATTGGTTCAACATATGGAAATCAATAAACATGATTCATCATATTAATAGACTTAAAAACAAGAATCATATGATCATCTCAATAGATGCAAAATATGTGTAATATGAATTGTAATGCATATGTGAAATATGAATTGTAATGCATTCTTCTCTCATATATAACAAATTAGAATAAAAAATAAATTTTAAAAAAAAGGATTTGACAAAATATGGCACAACTTCATGTTCAAAACACTAGAAAAAACTAACGATAGTAGGAACATACCTCAGCATTGTAAAAGCTACATAAGCTTATTTCCCCCTCCCCACATAAGGCCAGCATCATTCTAAGAGAGAAAAATTGAAAGCATTCCCTCTAAAAATGGGAACAAGACAAAGATGTCCTCTTTTACCACTTCTATTCAACTCTAGCCAGAGCAATTAGACAGACAAAATAAATTAAAGGGACACAAATAGGTAAAGAAGAACTCAAACTATCACTATTTGCTGATGATTTTATATGATGATTTTATATCTAGAAGATCCAAAAAATTCCACCAGAAAACTTCTGGAACTAATAAATGAATTCAGCAAAGTAGCAGGATATTAAATCAATACCCATAAATCAAACACATTCCTACACATCAGTGATGAATCCACTGAAAGAGAATTAGGAAAACTACCCCATTCACAATAGCCTTAAAACAAAACAAAACAAAACAAAAACCCTGGGAATCAATCTAACAAAAGAGGTGAAAGAACTCTATAATGAAAACTACAGAACACTAAAGAAAGAAATTGAAGAAAACCTCAGAAAATGGAAAGATCTCCCATGCTTCTGGATAGGCAGAATTAATGGCCATATTAACAAAAATATACAGATTTAATGCAATTCATATTGAAATCCCAATGACATTCTCCATAGAAATAGAAAAAGCAATCATATTAAATTTATTTGGAAAAATAAGAGACCCAGAATAGCCAAAGCAGTCCTTAGCAAGAAAAGGGAAATAGGAGGCATCGTTATACCAGACTTTAAACTGTACTACAGAGCCATAGTAACAAAAATGGCAAGGTATTGGCACCAAAATAGACATGTAGACCAATGGTACAGAATAGAAGACACCCAGACAAACTCACACCAATACAGTTATCTCATGCTAGAGGAAGGTGCCAAAAACATTCACTGGAGAAAAGATAGCCTATTCAACAAATGGTGCTGGCAAAACTGGAAATCCATATGTAGCAAAATGAAATTAAACCTCTATCTCTCATCTTGCACAAAAATCAACTCAAAGTGAATCAAACACATAGGCACTAGACTAGAAACTCTGTGTCCAATAGAAGAAAAAGTAGGCCCAAATCTTTACCATGTTGGCCTACAATCTGACTTCCTTAACAAGACCCCTAAAGTACAAGAAGTAAAATTAGGACTCTTTGTTGTTATTGTTCTTTTTTCGGTTTAATTGATTTAAATTCCAGAGGTGGGTATAATTGTCATCCCTTATCCATGAATTATCAGACAATGACTTTCCTCATAGAACAATAACAATGTGAATGATTTATTTTTTTAGAATTTTTGAAATATAATTGGAACATAATAAACTGTACATATTTAAAGTAAAAAATTTACTTTAAATATATAATTTTGGTAAGTTTAGACATACATGTATATCCATGAAACCATTGTCCCAATCAAAATAATAAATATATCCATCACATCCCAAAAGTTTCCTTGTGTGCTATATAATATCTCTGCTTCATTCCCATACCAACCAACCATTGATTTGTTTCATGTTGCTACAAGTTTACATTTTCTAGAATTATAAATAATAGAATAATTCAATATGTGTTTCTTTTTATCTGTCCCCCCCACCCTTAGCTCTATTGAGAGGCATCCATGTTGTTGAATATATCAATGGTTGGACCCCTTTAATTGCTGAGCACTAGTCTGTTGTTTGGGCATGTCATAGTCACCCACTGATAGTCCTTTGAGTCATTTCTGGTTTTTGACTATTACAACTAAAGCTGTTATGAACATGTGTGTACAGTTCTTTGTATGGGTGCATGCATTTATTTACCTTTTGTACATATCTCAGAGTAGAATGATTAGCTCATATGGCATATTCCAGTATAACATTTTAAGAAATTGCTAAAATGATCATATCATTTTATGTTTCCAACAGCAGTATGTGATTGTTTCAGTTACTATCTTTCTTGCACTTGGTCTTTTGATTAATTTCAATTGCAACCATCCTAATAAGCATTTAGTAATATCTCATTATAGTTATAATTTGCATGTTCTTAAAACTAATGATACTGAACATCTTTTCATGTGTTTATATACCATCTATAGATGGCTTACTTGCCATCTTCTTTAATGATGTGTCTATTGAAAATTTGGGGTTTTGCCCGCTTTGCAAACTGGATTATTTTCCTATTGTTGAGTTTTGAGTTTCCCTATGTATTCTGGGTATAATAATCCTCAGATCAGTCCTGTGTGTCATAGAAATGAACCTGGTTTCATACCTCCATCATGCTCAGTCATTGACTGGGAGAAATCTGAGGGACAAATGGTCTTAGTTATAATGGAGCAGTGAGTCCAGAGGGAAATCAGTTGGGGATCTGAGCAGCTTCCCTTCACATCTGTTATGTGTATGCAACAAGGTGTGATTAGCGTGACATGGAGTAAGCACAGATGCTAACAGTTTACAGATGGAGGATACCTGAAACAGTCTTTTCAGCATTTGGATAGGCTTCCTGATAACCAATTTATATTTTTAAAGTTTTTGAAATACAATTGGTACTTCAAATTTGATTTGAACAATTGTAAAAATTGAGTCTTGGAGTTAGCAACATCATATACAAACTAGTACCACCACTTTGGAAAACCATTTGGGATTATCTAGAAAAGCTGAATGAATTTTTTACATACCATGGGATGTAGCATTCCATTTCCATTCCATTTCCGGGCCCAGGCCTTTAGAGGAAGTTTTGCATCTGTACATATAGACTTGAGTCTACATGTACAAGGATATTCTCAGCATTGTTATTTGTAATGGATAACCCCAGAACAAACAACACAGTAGAATGGATAAATAGTGGTTTAGTTTTACAAAAGAATAGTATCAACAATGAAAATATATAGGTTGAATCTCACAAATACAATACTGGAGAGAAAAAGCAAAGCACACAATGTTCAAACAACAAGCTGTTGCTTAGGAATGCATATATAAATGATAAAAGCAAAGAAAAAAAGTAGGGGAAAGGTTGTGATTCTACAGAAGCATGGAAGAGAATTCAGGCATTTTTACAAAATAGTTATTCTTTAAACTCTCTATGTTTAAGTCCATATTTGTATGACATGGATCATAATAATAAAAGGGAAAAAATAGGAGTAGGCTAGGTGAAGAGGAAGGTGTGTGCTCTAGGAAGAGGACAAAGGTCAGAAGGGAAAATTCATAAAGAACTTGGGGACGTGTGGGATGGAATGGCATGGTGAGGAGTGGCCAGATAGATGGCAGCAGGCAGGGGGCTCCTACAGAACGAAGGGCCTTATAAACCCCATGAAGTTTGGACTTCACCCTGAGGGCAATGGGGAATCCCTGAAGTATTTAAGCAGGGAAAAAACTGATTCACATTTGCATTTTCAGAAAGATTTTTTGCTCGAAGCATGGAGGCTGTGCCTCATGGTAACCAGGTGAGTGGGAGTGAAGCGGGAAACAGAAGGGATCTCGGTCTTAGAATGTTGCTGCTGCATGTGGCACTTACCCAGGGTGCTGCCTGAATCCAGACAGACCTGTGGGCCCGCAGCTGGAGCCAACTTTAATAGTATTACTAACTGATTACTGCAGAAAGTTAACCCTCTGTGGGAATCATTTGATAATAACACTATATATCTCTAAAATAATTTGTTCCATTTGCAACAATATTATAGAGGAACTGCTGGTCAACATGGTTATTGAAAGTGTTCTTAGTGAAAAGTTGGGAGCTAAGTTCCCAAGATATTTCCTGAATATTCTAAGGTCTCAGTAAACCTAGGCCAAAAGTTCAAGGTGATTTATTGTGGGAGGTATCATCTGATAGCTAGCTGCCAATTATCTCGTAATTTTAATTGTACCCAAGGGATTTGTTTTCCTTGCAGCATAGATAGCTGCTGCTGTTTTGCTGTTAGATTTATTTTAAAAAATATGAGCAACTTGAAATACATATGCTATATGCTATTGAAATATTATATACTGGCCTGATATATTCTTAACTACAAAATATTCCCTCAGACCTGCTTTTGAGGGGTTTTGCCTACTGTGAGACATCTTCTCCACTGCAAATGGTTATTAACTTCCTGAGTTTCTCTGTTGGAATTCCCTTTGAATCCTACACATTCTTACCTTTCTGTTGTCTTATTCCTTAGTGAAAGGAAAGTCCAAAGCAGTTCAGAGCAGGAGCAGGATTGTTTTATCCAGGCAAACTTGACTCTGAGCCAATGTATGTATACTGCAGAACTATTGGGTATAATTTGGTGCCTACAGGACTTGCTCCTCTTACTAAGTCTCTGTTAACGCTCTCTGATCATGAAGGCCTTCTCCCCTGTTGTCCAACAGGGGATGTCCTATCAGTCCCAGCAAGTCCCAGCACCAGGGGGTGGGATGATGTTCACACAGCAATGCACTTTGTGACAATTCTTGTACATTGACCTTCTTACCAGGAAGTGTTGACTGGTGGTCATGACACCCATCTATCAACATTCCTTGGGGACCATTTAGATGGCAGACCTATTACAGGCGACAGGACTATCCCCCTTCTTGTCTTGGTTAAAGCCCTGAAGAGAGACTATTTAAAGCAATAAAAGATATCACCCCAGTGCATCAAATTACAATCTTACTATGAAGATTTATTAAGATAAAACACCCGGAGAGTAAATGAATTGAATTGTAATATAAAAAAAAATAATGTACCTTTAGTCAAGAATTAGGAGCTGAGGAAGTGTGTGTGTGGCCTGAACCAAAAGTTGGTTCAGAACGTTCCTTGAGAAAAAAAACCTCAGCACCATGTTTGACACTTGTTCTGTGAGTCCTTCCTGAAACATGCAATCCGTCACCAAGTCCTTCAGATTCTGTCTCCCCAAACTCCCTCCTTCAACCCCGACAGGGCCCATCCCTCTGGCCTGCCTCAGCACCAGCTGAGCTTCTTTCTCATTCTGCATATAGAAGGCCCCCTTAGAATCTCTTCCTGGCCTGATCCCCTCTGTCCTTTTACCTCCAGCCTTAAAACCCCTTTGTGCCCAGCAGGCCAGGCCCAGGTGCACCTCTCTGGCTTCACCCCAGTGACATGCTCTACAGCTTTTTTGCCAGGTCCTCTCCAGCTCCTTTGTTCAGCTCCTGGCCCAGGAAGCTCCGCCTCCTGGAGACCCTGCAGATGTTGTTTTATTTGCTGGCAACCTTCTCAGGCCTTTGTTCCTTTTTAAAAAATCCAAAAGGCTTCCACATGCGTTCTTCTGTATTTAGCACTGGTGAAGAAAGAACATAAAGCTGTCTCATACCTCTAATGTTATTGACGTTTAACATCAAGAACCCTTGTGGGCCCGTGACAAGCTGTTGGGGGACATTTCACAACACTATTGGAAGAAAAACTAACTCTTCAGCAAGTGGAGATGCAGGATGTATTTTGTCTTTTAAAGTCATAGAGTTAATACACACACACACACAAACACACAGTATCTCTTTCCTTAAAAAAGATGGTAAATGTGTGTCTCCCACAAACATAACCCCCCCTCCCCCCACACACACACACAATGCAAGGAGAAGTAAGACAGAAGGGAAAATTATATTGCAGAGATTTTTGGTTTTCCTTTTTTCTTAAAAGTGGAGCCTGAATTTGAATCCCTTTCCCCCCACCCCACAAAAAAGCAAACTAAGTTGATCAAAGTTTAATACATAATTTGGAAATTGGTGGATTAAAGCTTGAAGAGCTCCCAAAATGCCTGGCCAAGAACCATGTTCCACACAGTATTTCATTCTGCAAGGAACAGGACCAATAGTACAGGCAATTTAAGTTAGGTAAAAATTAGTCTAGGTAGTACCTAGAGGCTTACTGAGAAGAAAAGATGAGTCAAAGGTAAGTAAATGGACATGGCTGAAAGGGTCTGGAGGTGGTTGAGGGGTGTGTAGCGGTTTAGGAGTGACCAGTGGGTTCACCGATAGAACAGTTGTAAACAAGTTTGAAATGCTGTGACTTAGTTTGGGCGATCGAACGAGAAGAATCAGGGTTTTATGAGGACCAGGTCCCGAGAGCAGTTAGCTATGGAACAATCTCAGGTCTCTGTGAAGGGAGATACAGGACAGGCCCTGAACTATGCCACAAATGGAGGCTCCCTTTTTATCAAGGGGAAGATTATGGGTAGATTATAGGAAGACTATAGGTAGTGATTGTGACAGTTTAGAATCTGACTTGATTCTACTGTGGGATCACTTCTCCAATAGCTGAAAATACTCATATTCCTTCAGTCTCTGAGGGGTGTATTTAGAGACAGGCTACATGAGCAGAATGTTTTTTGTCTTACCTCTTCCCAGTGATAATTTGAACTCAATTTTCGGAATTCAGAAGGATGGTATTTCTCTGAGAATTAATCCAACAGCAATAGAAAAACTAACGCCAGAGCACAGAGCGTAGGATAGGAAGAATAATTTGGTAAACAAAGTTTTTTTTTTTTAAATGTTATTTCTTTTTTCCCCTTTGAGTTAAACAAGCCCAGGGTTCTATGTCTTACACTAAATAATTTACCTTGTTTCCTTATCAGATTCCTTATCTACAGCAAGGAGATCCTTCATTTTACTCACCTTCTACTGCCCACCTACACTGTTTTGGTACACTGGGATCCTGGCAGAAAAGATCAACTGAGTGTTGTTCAGAGCCAAACTCCAATGCCCTTGAATAACAGGGCAGCAGGTTAGGTGCAGGTCCTGTCTTAGATCCTTGCTATTGGAATTCTTCCTTGCTTTGGAGAACAGTCACATGGAGGGGCAGGAAGGAATCAAGAAAAGGGACCAAAGATGTAAAGGAAAACCCCAAAAGCACAGCGCAGAGTCTTAGGCAGTAAAGAAGAGACCACTGAGATTACAGAGGGGCCCTGACAATGAGGCCTGAGAAACAGCTACTCAGTGAGGGAAGAGAAGACCACTGGTGATGGCGCAGGTGAACGGTTTGCAAAGGTGGGGAGGAGATGCAGTGGGGTCTGACACTCTTGGAGAAATGTGACTAGAAGAAAGAAGAATGATAAATTGAGAGGGTGACAGGATTAAGATAAGGCTTTTTTTCCTCCTAGTGACAGGAGACCTATATAGCTTGAGGGCAGGAGCAAGAAGCCTGTGCCCAAGGAGAATATGGGTGCTGGGGGTGGGATCCTGCAATTACATAGGAAGGGGAAGATATAGTAGGGCCTCAATAAAAGACTGTTGATTGACTGATAGTTGCGTAGTTGTTGCTGGCTAGTAAATATTGAGATGCTATGTGGTATTGGGGCTAACTGTGCAGGTCCAGAGTTCTGTATGATTTGGGGCAAGTTGCTGAGGTCTATTAAGTCTCACTTTCCTTTTGTGTAAAGTGAGAGAATTGATAATACCTATCTTTAAAAAAAATTTTTTTGGTAGTTGTATATGAAGAGCATGCCTTTATTTTATTTGTTTATTTTTATGTGGTGCTAAGGATCCAACCCAGTGCCTCACACATGCTAGGCAAGTGCTCTGCCACTGAGATATAGCCCCAGCCCTGATAATACCTGTCTTTGTGGTAAGAACTGAATGTTAATACATGCAAAGCATTTGAATGCTTCCAGGTGAATGCTGGTGAATGCTCAAAATGGTTAAAAAATAAATAGCTGTCTTTGAGAATTAAAGGTGGAAAACTCAAGTTCAAGTCTCATTATACAGCAATAGAATATAAGAAGGTAGAGGTGATTAAATTCACCCAAGGCATAGTCTAAGGTTATCTTTTTTTTTTTTTTTTTAAATAGGACTGGACTCCCAACTTCTATTCTTAATCTTCTTTCCTATTTGTTCTCAAAAGAACTTACTTGAAAATTAATCAATCAAAACTTCTGGTTAATCTTAAACACCCATCATATTAAATGTTTTGGAAACTCTTAAGAGGTAGAGGCATTATTTTATTATTACATTAGATACTGCAGTAATGCTTTATATTCTACATATTGAGTACAGTTAAAAATTGTTTTGGTAAATTTAAGTTAGTTTTAGTTGTAAAATACTAAATTTGCAGCAGCGTTTCCCAAGATTTTAAGAAAAAAAATTTTTTAAAATGAAGTCACTAGCATTTATTAACTAAAAAAAGCCACCAGTAACCATTTATTTAAAAAAAAAACAAAGTTGAGAAGGAAAAAAAATCAGTGTAGTTGCCCTGTTTCTCCCCTTAAGAAATAATGAGTCTGTGGGTGGTCAACAGCTTGGGAGAGTTTTGGGGGGTGCTGGCTCTGTGGTGAGGTGTTATGCAATCAGGCTTATTTCCTTATACCACTTGTCAAGTTGGTGGGACGGGTAGAGCAGCAGCCAGATACTCACTCACCCCTGGGCATTAGGAAAAACACAACAAAAAAACCCTGTGGAGCTTCCAAGAGGAAATGCTCCAAGTTGAGTCAGTTCATGGTATTGCCTTGGCCTTTGCTTGGTACATAAATGCTTGGTTCATATTTTCTCATTCCCAAATAAGTGGGTCATGTAATTAACAAAAGGAAGAAGAGGTGAAGCAGGGATTATCCTAGAATAATCTGTAACTCAATCCTGAGGGTCCAGAAATTCCTTGTTTCCTTCTGTTAAGTATGCTACTCCTTTAAACTAAAAGTGAAGGAAGTTGACATTAACTAGGTAATTTGAATCAATTACCCGTGTGGTTTCATTCAGAAGAACACGGGTTGAGAACAAGGACAGAAAATATTAAAACCCAGATGTCACAGAAAAGCTTGTGTTCAAGCATCCTCCTCATCTTTAGTCCAGAATGGAGGTAGATGTAAAATGGTAAGGACTCTGGGTAAGGTGACAAAAGTGCTCAGGGAATTAATTCGCTGAATAACCCCAGCTCATCCATTTGTGTAGGGAAATGTAGTGTGGTGCCCAAGAGTATGGGCGCAGCCTTTAGATAGTCTAGATCCAAATTTTGTTTCTACTGTTATGTGCATGACCTTGGACTGGTTACATTATCTCTGCATGCCTGTATTTCCAAACACCTAAAATGAGGTTAATAGTTCTTGCTTCATATGGCTGTTGTGAGAATTTTACGAGACACATGCAACAGCCTTAGCATGGTGCCTGATAAGAGTGGATTCTCAATAAATGTTTGCCAATTATCGTTTAAGCACTTTAGAGTTGACAAATATTTCCCTTACAAACCCTTTAAATGGGACCAGCAAGGGGGCAGACGAAGCCTTTACAAGGGACTCCATCTCTAAGTAGTGGAGCCTGAGAAAATGGCATTTCCCACCAGTGGTTGGAGGGGGAAGTGAGCCCTGTGTGCGTGTGTTCCTGGAGGTCAGGAGAGCACAGGCTGTGACCCCTTGATCCCCCAATCTTCTCTTTCAGGACAAGCTCACCATCCCTGACGGTGGCTAACCTCGGCCTATCCTTTAAATAAAACTTAAGCAAATATTCGAGGAATATATAAAGTCAAAGTATTAGCCTTGCCCTGGCAACAACTCCTGCATCAGGCAGGCACACACAACAAATACCCGGGTCGCCCCTCGCTCTGTCTGCATCAGGTACCCTTTTGCCGTTAAGTGCATCAATTCACTCAGAGGCATCACATCCCACTTTCCGCAAAAAGGAGCCTGCACAAGGTCACGAAGCCGCCAAGAGATGGAGCTGGACCCGAAGCCGCGCACCGCAGCCCGTGGCCTGCGCCCCCTCATCGGGGAGGGGGCCTTGGGTAGGCGCGCCAGGGCAGCGGGGTGCGGGCGGAGAACAAGTGGCAGGCCCGCGCACCCGAGCAAGAACGCTTCCGGCAGCCTGGCGCACCGCCGTGCGCTGGGGCAGCCCGGGTCCGGCTTGGACACTGCCTTCCGCGGGGAAGGTCCCTCGCGCCGGGGAGTCGGGGCGAGGGGCGCGCGCAAGGACGAGGCCGCACCGCAGCGCACGCGCACAGCGAGCACACGCTCGCCCGCCGCCCAGGATGAGACGGCAGGCATGGAAAGTTCCAGCCCATTCGAGAGCCGTAGGTAGAAGGAGCGGCCTGCGGAGGCGGGGCCACGCAGGGGGAGGCGGCGAGGAGGTTTGCTGCTTCCGCGAACCGCTCTGGACCGCGCTCAAGGGGCCGTGTCCGCACAGCAGCCGCGAGGCCCGGGGGTCCCGGCCCGTGGGCGCCGCGCGGAGCCGGGCTGTGGGGGCGGCCGGCCAGCGGCCGGCGGGCCGGCGGGAGGGGCGGGGGGCCGGCCGCGCGGGGGCGTGGCGCGCCGAGGGGGCGTGGCGCGCCGTCTGCGCAGCTGCCAGCGCCTTTAAGCCCGGGCTCGCGCGGCCGGAGCGTGCTTTCGCCGCCCGGGAGCCGTTCGGCCCAACCACCAGCACTTCCCTGCCCGGTTCCCCTTCAGATCCCCGCCCCTCCGCGTCCCTGGACCCGGCTCGGTTCGGAGCCGCGCACCTAGTGTTCGGGCATGCCCCGCTACGAGCTGGCTTTGATCCTGAAAGCCATGCAGCGGGTGAGTGACCTTCCCTCAGAGCCCGTGTTCCCGCGTGGGTACCCCGCCGCCGCTAGGCCGCCGCCCCCCGCGTGCCGGGGTAGCGGGACTGCGGGCCTCCCAGCGCGGCCCCGGGGAGGCCGGGGAGGGAGGCGGAGGGGGCGCGCGCAGGCCCGCTCGGCCCGGCCGCGTGCACGCGGGAGGCGGGGGTGTGCCTGCGCGTGTGCGCGGCCGCGGAAGGGTCTGCTTCGCACTCGGCCGGCCGGCGCGGGGCGGGCGCCCCCTCGCACGGCGCGCGGAGTCCAGTGGAAGGTCCGCGGGAGGACACGCGCGAGCGCCCGTCACGAAGCTGCTTGTCGTCGGTCCCGCGCCCACCCCGTCCCGCCTGCCGGCCGCCGCCGCCGCCTGCAACGTCCGCGCTCAATAAAACGTTGTTCCAAAGCGTGTTTGTGCAGTTATCTACACCACTCGCTTGTAACCGCTCTCACGCTAAAAAAATCTTTTGACTTCTCTTTTTCTGACTTCAGCGACAGTCCTGCTGCGGGTGCCCTTAGCCCAGTTTCATTCATCCAAGTTGTGGCCTTGCTTGCGCCTTCCGAAGACACTTTTCTCCCCCCACTCCCCCGTTTTTGATTGATCTTGAGGGGGGGCTTTCAGGTTTGGAGGGATAAGCGAACCAGCAGCCCGTTCACTTGAGGTGATGGCGTGGCCGAGGACAGGGGCCGGCGGCCGAGGCAGCTCTTCGTCCTCTGTTCTGGGTCGGGCACTCCAGTCGTCGCTGAAACCCCCATTCTTCCGAGAATTTGGTAACGTAGTGTGTGGTGTATGCACTCCCCTCTCCCCACCAGGTATAATAAAAAACAAGAAGCGTTGGTACTTCGTCTGAATTTTGGAAACATCTTTCTACAGCGGCAGGGATGTGGACGCATTTTATGTTTGGATCGAGCTTTGGGTCATTTTCGAAGGGTAACTTACCGAGTTTAACTGAACCTGGGATCATCGTCTAGGCTGTATTGAAAAATTAATGATCACGGAGCATGGAGAGGTTGTTAACGAGGTATGCTTGGTCGTCAGGGAAAGGACACCAGGGCCGCCTGATCAGGTCATGAGAGTCTTTTCAGGCGTGCCATTGTGTCCCCAGGCTTGGTCTCCCTGCACTTCGGAGAAGTTAAGATTGTATTGTTTAGCGTGTTTATATTCCTCTGCCTTGGCTCATTACCAGAATATAGAGCTTTAAGAGGAACAATGAAAAAAAGAAAAAGACCAAATTATTAAAAAGAACATTTTTACTTAAGTGGAAATTGCTTGAGCCCTCCCTTTAACTGTGCTTTTTAGGCAGTATTTAGGAAATGTGGTTGCTGAAATTCCTTCATTACTTTTCTTGTTTTAGGGAGGTAGCAGGTTAGGGTGTATTTGCTCATTTCATAAATCTTATTAAAATGAAGATTCTGTGTTGTTCTTTGGTTAACATGACTTTAAGTATGTTGGTTAAATGTATTTCCTTTACCATGCTGCTTGTTTTCTTTTTTGCTTTTCTCTTTTAACACCCAGTATTCACAATTTCCAGGTGTGGAGCATAGTTTTTATTCCAGTTAGATAAGCCAAACCTGGTGTAATTTGGTTAAAACAATGATTAAATGCCTTCCTTGAAATATTTGAAGGCAGGGGACAAAAACACTTAGAAAGTAGATAATTCAGAATGCCCTATAGGAGGAGGCATTAATGACAGTAGATAAAATGTTGTAACTATGTTGAAGTTGTGTCCAGGGAATCTTTGACCTAAATAAACTAAGATTAAACAGTAACAAAAGTTTGTCACTTTTTTATACAAAAAATTATCTTAGAGTTAGTTGTAAATGGGTAAAATAAAGACTTAAAAGGTTTTGCTTGTTTTCAATTTTAGCAAAATTGGATTCTAACCATAGGGTGACTTCTTGAGGGAAAATAACAGTAGGCTTCTTTAATGTAAAATCCACTGTGAGCTTGCACACCTTTAGCAGGCTCTAGGGAAAACTCACCTCCAACCTGAGGCAGTTTGTGCTTCTGTTGCAGAAAGGCTATTGCAGATCCTTAATTCTCAGTTGTCATATCTTTTCATGTTTTCAGATTCTGGGAAGTACACTTAACAGTGTGGTCCTTTAATATGATGGTATTTTCCTTTCCATCCTCCATATAATCCATTTATATGTTTCAGAATTGAGGAAATATATTAAACAACTTTTGTAGCAGATAGAGAAGACTATTTTTTTCCAGTCTTTTAGATTCCTAGAGCTGTTTTCCTGTTTCTTTTCTATGCCTGAAGAGCATTCTTGCTCTCTTTGGGGATGTTAAGTCTCCCTCTCCACCCCTATTATTTTGTTCTATTTGACTTCTAGCTTCACTCCTTAAAATTGAGCTTACAGTTTTTAAGTAAAAATACTATGTTGAGATTCTTAAAATATCTCTACTGTAGGAAAAGCACTTGTGGGAGTTCCTGTAGAAAGATACCAGGGTGTAGTCTATAGAAAAAGTACTTTTTTATTACATGATTGTGTGTTAATCAGTCACTTAGAATTTGCAATACCATCTTTTTTCTCAGTTTGCAGTTGGGAGTGGATATAATCATGAGCCTTTGCTTTTGTTATATTTCCAAGTTTGTGCATTTATATAAAAGTTTTCCCAAGAAATATATTTGCAGGTACTGTTGAGCTTGTATGTGTGTATTAAAAGTTGTAATTTCTATATTCTCCCTGCTTTTACTTTAGCAGAAAAAGTAGATGAAAGGGTAGTTAAATTCTGAAATATGACATAGTGAAGTAATATTGTAAAACCAGGCTTTGAAAGTAATGACCAACTTTGAAAAAGAAGTTGTTTAGAAACATATTTATAGACGAGTCTTTAGAGTAATGATTTTTGGAAGTCTTGTTATCCCTACATCAAATAGCAGCAGAAGAGTTTTATTCACTTCTGGAAAAGATGTTATTCATAGGCTATAATATGGAAGGACATAGCTGCAAAGGAAAGACCAAGGCTGCAGATTTCAGGCAGTCTCATCTCAATATGAGGAAGACCTTTTCTAACAACTGAAAAAGAAAAGGATTGTAAGATGGTGAGTGCTTTCTCTGCCTCTACCTTGTCTCCTTGAAATGTGAACTTCCAGGTGAATAGGAGAGAAGGGGCCATGTGGTTTGGTGGGTGAGTTCTGATTTCTCAGTCACTTCTGTTGAGCCTGGGGGAAAAGATTATTGTACTTTTTCACTTAATTAGATTTTAAAAATTGATGTTTAATTTCAGTTAGGTAAGAGTAAATTGCCCACACATGAGTGATAAAATCACTTACTGTGGGGAAGCCCAAAAAAGCTATAGAAAACTTTAGAACTTTTTTACATCTGGGATGGGTGTAATGAGAGGAATCTTAAGGAGAAAAATCTTTGCAGTACATAAATATTCTTTCATTACTTAGTTTAGGAGCACTTTAATTATCATGTCTTATTCTGTTGGCTCAGAAGATGATCACAGTTGGCGTAGTTAGACTTGTGAAAGCCCTATGAAAATATTTTCACTGAAATCTCATCATTCAGGAATTTTTATATGAGAATAGTTTAATAACTAGCTCAATTGCTAAATTAGTGCATGCAAGTACCATAAAATACTGTATATATAATCTTTTTGTATGTTTCAAATAGGAATAAAGAAGTTGGTAGCTATTTTGGAGATGTTAAAGTTTTTCATTAAATAATATTTTTAGGTTCAATACTTCCCATTTAGTTTTAAGTTGATTGAAAAGATTGTTTTAAGATAACTCACCAAAAGTAGTTTGTAGAGTTTTATGATAGAATCTGAATTTAAATTCCTAGTTTCTAAAATGAAGAAAGCAGTAGGTGTTTTAGTTGTCCTGTGAAGAGATTTTCTTGTTTTTTCTTCACTTGGGTCTTTTTTATTATTGTTTATTTTTTATTAGAAAACCTCAGCAAAATTTTGTATTTGTTCTAGAGTTGTTGTCCTACTTAGGATATTCTGGAATACCTATAAACCATTTGCATTCTAGATTTTTTTGAAGATACAGGTGCTAATGAACTCGTGTGGGACTGGCCAACCCTGTATCATTCTAGCTTGGCTTGCTTGACCACATTCTCTAACTAGGAAATATTGTAATTTCTGCTGTTCTTGGGAGACTTGACTTAAATTCATATGGAAACGTCATATAATCATTTTTTCCCTCTTGGGCCCTCTCAACAGCAGCTTAGCCTGTATTTTTAATAATTGCTTTGTCTGAAATGAGACAAGTTAAAATAGTTTTTCAGTAGTGAAAGGTGTGAACTTGGTGGGCAATGTTATGCTTTCATCTGGTATTAAAGTTTTCTTGGGTTACAGCCTATTGCTGCAGCAAGTGATTGAAGAAGGAGTCCTGTTGTGCCCCTGAGCTACAGCTAAGTTACAAGGAGTGGCTTGGGGGTAAGGAGTCCTTCCTCACCAGATATGGTTTGTATGTGTGAAGAATGCAGAAGTTGACAATTCTGCCCTAATTTAAAAAAAAAAAAAACTTGCATATTCAATACTGATATTTATAGGTTTTTAAAGTCTACTTATGTCTAGTATTTTTATGCAGGCTGCCATTGAATCGTTTTATTTATTTATTTTTAAAGATTATATAAATTACTTTAAATGTTTAAAAGCAATGAGGGCTAAATTCTAAAGTAATGTTTTTCATCTGGTACCATTGCTATGTTCATAGTATAGGAATAGCTCATCTGAAAGAAATACCAAATACAGAAATTTGACTTACCATCATAATGGAAGGGAAGGGTAGAGAGAGAATGGTATATTGTATGATTATTCATATGTATAAAAATCTGTTTGCCATTTATTATCTTTTGCTAGTTTACATTATTGGCTTTGTGTTAGAATTTGTTTCTAATATTCTCACAGGTTTTTATCTTTTCGAGATAAGGAGTACCTCCTTTCAGTACTTATTTTAAGAAGACAGTGGCAGTATTCATTTAAAAAAAAATATTTTAAGTTGTCAGTGGACCTTTATTTTGCTTATTTGTATGCAGTGCTTAGAATCGAACCCAGTGCCTCACACATGATAGGCAGGCGTTCTACTGAGCTACAACCCTAGCCCCTGAGAAGGCAGTATTCTTAAACTAACATGTCTATTAACACATAGTTGTCTCATGCTTAGGGGATCAAACTTGAGAACTTTAGTCAAATGGAAGTGGTAAGTTATCAATTTATCTGTAGGAAAATCTGTTAGAAGTTTGGAAAAGCATAGTCTTATCCTTGTTGCTGCTTCTAACTTAAAGAGTAGGGGCTGGCAGATTAACCCACAGGCCAGATCTGCTCTGACATCTGTATTTTTATAGCCTATAAGCAAAAAAAGGACTTTACAATAGAATAGTTTGGGGGAAAAAAACCCAAAAAACAGAATATTATTTTATAGTCATGTGGAAATGAAGTTGTATTGGAACATAATTCTGTACCTTTTGTTTGTTGTCTGTCCCTTTACAGGAGAAATGTGCTGGCTACTGATTCAGTATGTACAGACAAATTTCCAGATTCACCATTTCTCTTTGACTTTTTCATGATATTGTTTTCTGACATTTCTTTTTTGATCCCTTCCTTTCTTTTTATGTACTATACCTTTGGCATCATGTGGATGATTTGTTATATTCATAACAAGCTGACAACTCTGGCATTGTCCCTCTGTGTTGGTCATAGCCTCCAGGATACTATACTCATTGTGGTTCAAAACTTAGTGAGTTGCCTTCCCCAAAGCTTGCCTGTTGATGTTTAACATATTTCTATTTATTGCTACTGTGCCTTCTGTCATTTGGGACTGAACAAATCTACTTTTTATTTCTGTAGTCACAATCTCATGTGGTCTCCTCTGCCTAAGTTGAGCTGTTCATCTTTCTTTTGCAGTTTCTTAGCTGGTCACTTCAATCCTACCCCTAAGGGGAGAATAGTTAATACTTGCAAGTACACATATTAGAGTGCAAACACACTGTTCTTGAGATATTTTAAAAGAATTAAACTGTGTTTTTAACAAGGAAATAATATAAAGTATAGTAATGGATTTCTAATCTCCATATTAGTTGATTATGTGAACACTATTGCTGAATTACATCACACATCTTTTCTCAGACATTTCAAATGAAGTCTGACGTCCATGGCCACCTTTGAAATGACTGACGTATTTTTGTAATCTCATAATTGAGTTTCTTACATTCTTTATTCCATATTCAAATAAACAGAGTTGCTATGGATTCCTGTGTATACAACATTCTCTTTGATTTTCTTTGGTGTCTGTGCCACACTTCTTTTCCGGAATGCCTTCCTTTTCCACATCACTCCATCGTTGCTATGAAAAACCTCCTCAAGCTCATTTTAACTTGATACCTTAAACATCAAGGATTTGCATTAATAGTATAGAACATGGGGGCTGGGTTGTGGCTCAGTCAAGGATTTGCACCATTAATAATATAGAACATGGGGGCTGGGTTGTGGCTCAGTGGGAGAGCGCTTGCCTCAAACGTGCAAGGCTCTGGGTTCGATTCCCCAGCACCACATAAATAAATTTTAAAAAAAAAAAGATGCTGTGTTCAATTACAATTAAAAAATAAATGTTTTTTAAAAAGTAGTATAGAACATGATCTTTCCTTTGATCACAGTCTCATTACATGGTCATTTTCTACTTTAATAGTTAACTGGTGAACGTATTTTACCTCCTTTGCTAGATAACAGTCTTGAGGGTCACTTCTGTTTTTATTTCTGTCTTCTGCTATGTTTTGTGCATGTTAGATGCTCACTGAGTTGCTTCAAGGAGATTATGACTGATTTCTTAAACAATTTTTTGATATGATACAGTATACTGAGCTGTGCCAGTAGGTTGCTTTCAAGTCAATGTGTTTTCCATGGACAGGGTAAGTTGAATGCTTCCCAGAAGTTGGGTTGATTTCCAAGGCTTTTGTGGCAGGTAATCTTGATTTTTGTAATTATTTGAGTATTGTGTGAACTGATGAAGTGAGTGCAAAGAATCCAAGTTGGATTCTTTGGAAAGACTTGATAAAAGGTGAGTCACTGAAAAAATGGTTGTAGAATTAGATGTGACTGAAATGTTTAGGAGGAAGAGTAGTAATAGTCTAGGATTCTGTGTAGATTGCTTGTAAGGATCTCTTAAAACCTTTTACTGTAATGAGACTGAAGCTATAGATTATACCTTTCTGTAGATGAGGCTTAGATCAAACAGAAGGAACTTCAAACATTCCATACCATTTCCCAATGACCTTGGCCCCCATGTTAAGGTTGGTTCTGTTAAATAAAATATTTAAGGTATGAGTGAGTGTGTGTGTGTGTGTGTATATAATTGGATATGATTGTTTGGGTATGAAGACTTCTGCTTCATTATGTGCTCTGATAGTGTTTTCTAAATGAATAAAAGAACATGAGATCCCAAATGAAGATACTGAATGTATTGTGGTAGAATAAATGGAAATGATGGGATAGTATCAGGAGTGTTAGAAGCAGGTAGACTTGTTTTTGGATTCTAACACCTGCTTGCTAGGGATCTGAACCATTTTGGACCCTTAGTTTCTCATCTGTTAAGTGAGGGTAATCCTTACATTGGAGAGCCTGTGAAGATAAAGTAATGTGACCTTGGAGGTAGTGGGTGTTCAGTATGACAATAGAGTAGCTTTGTGATCTTGGGTAAGTTACTGAATTTCATTGCCTAGTTTTTCAGTATTCCTTTATTGATGAGACTTAAAATATGAATTTACTATATGCAAGTATATTTTATCATAATCCTAGATTGAATCAAACCTGAAACATTTGCTCAGTTTATATTTGAATTGGATGGTGCTTTCTGTTCCACTCTAGTCAGTTATTGCATGTATGGGACTGGTCTCATTAACTCAGAAAAGAGTTAAATCTTTCTCCTCCTAGAATTCTAGATTTTATAGGGAATGTGATTTTTTAAGATGTTGGCAATTTATTTCAAAAATATATAAAAACCATTGGCCAAATGTATCTGAGTCTCATATAGCTCTCATTTTATAATTTCTGACTGACTTGGCTTTAGGATGACATTTAAACTTCTTAAGCATTTATATTGACAAAGTTCACCTTTTTAATTGGTCATTGGTTTACAGTGGGGCTCAGTAGCTGGGTGCAGTGGCGATGCCTGTAATCTCAGCAGCTCCTGAGACTGAGGCAGGAGTTTCTTGAGTTCAAAGCCAGCCTCAGCAAAAGCAAGGCACTAAGCAACTCAGTGAGACTATGTCTCTAAATAAAATACAAAATAGGGCTGGGGATGTGGCTTAGTGGTTGAGTGCCCCTGAGTTCAATCCTGGGTATCCCCCACTCCCCCAAATAGGGCTCAGTAAATGGGTAAGTTTGTTCAGTTCTTTAACAGCAGTTTTGTATGCCTGTCATCCCAGCAACTCCTAAGGCTGAGGCAGGAGGATTATGAGTTTGAGGGCAGCTTCAGTAACTTAGCAAAGCCCTAAGCAATTTAGTGAAACCCTCTCTCAAAATAAATAAAAAAGGGCTGGGTTCAATCTCCAGTACCAAAACAAAACAACAAAACAAAAGTAATAGCAATCTCTAGTTTCCAGTTGTTGGACATATATCTGCATAAATGGCTAAAGTATAAGTAGATGCTTCAGTATTGCATATTATTGAAGTGGGACATGAAATTGTTATTCACAATCCTTTGAATGTCTCAGTGGTTGCTTATTTTAAGCATGCATTAGTACAATTTGATTTGTACTTCTTGTATTAACCTTGTAGAGGTTTGAAATACTGCTTCTAGGCAAAGATAGGTTTGTCTAAAAAATGACATTTTTATCCTCAGGGTTTATCTGTGACATTTACAATAGTTTCTAATACCTGTGATCTTGGAATATAGTATTACTGTGGTACTGCTTTCCTAATCAAGAATATAAAATTAAGGGGATAATAAGTTTTTTGTTTTATCATGTTTCCATAGAAAAACCAAGTTATTATCTCTACTAAATCTTTGTTCTTCTCCCTTCCTGGCTCCCACTTCAGACACTTAACATCAATTGCAAATTAAAACTCTCAGATCCATGTTGTTCTTAACATATCTTTTTGGCACATGGTTCAATTAAATTGTTTTGCCTCAGCCACTTTTATGCAGCATTGCAGTGCCCCAGTTAAGGGAGTCCTTTACTCCCTTTGGCAACACCTCAGTAGAGGCAGGCGTAGATAAGATCTTAAAAATGAAATTGGAAGTGAAAGCATAACTTAACAAAACTTTCCGGACTGGAATCTTCAGTGACCATAAATAAGGCACTAACTCCAGCTGTATTCATAATCTGTAACACCATGGCCCTATAACTTTCTAGGTTCAATTCAGGGCTTTTGTCTCAGAATAGAGACTTCCTGATTTTGTCTTAGTTTTTAAGATGTTTTCCTTGACACCTAGCCTGGCTATTAAATGCTTTAATTTTGTTGCGTGAAGAAACTAAGTGCACCTCTCACAGTCAGATTGCTGTGGATGTAGTCCAGTTTGAGAATACTCTCATAATGATCAGAAATGCAGTGCTGTGCTTACTTGGGTTTCAGTGGCTGGAACAAGGCTCCAATGGGAACTATGTACAGTCCTTGTTTCTGTTGCAGTATTACAGCATTGCTGTCCCCAGTGTTCTGTTTTCAGTTTGTATTCAGAAGTCTTATGTGTTAGTTAGGAATGTAAAGTGTCTGTTCAGTACATGGTTTTGATTCACTTAAAGTGAGTTTCTAATAGAGAAAAGCTAAATATGAGGGTAGGGTCTTTGGCAGACATTTTGTAGGATAGGTGTACTTAAGTTGTTTTCTTTTCTTTTTTTTTTTCAATTATTCAGAATTTTTTTTTATACCTTTGTTTTTATTTATTTATTTTTATGTGGTGCTGAGGATCGAACCCAGGGTTTCACATGTGCTAGGCGAGCGTTCTACCGCTGAGCCACAACCCTGGTCCCAATTTTGTTTTGTTTTTAAATTGCTTAACTAGATGGCCTAGTCATAGGTTGTTTTGATTGTCATTCTTTCATTGGTGTACTGCTTGCCTTCTGTTTTATTGGTAGTCATGAGAAAGTGTTTGCGTGAAGTATCTTACCTTTAAACTTTGATAGCCAAATTTTCATCTGAGACAGTTGAAGCCAGCAAACTCTGGAGCAACATTGGCCTCACATGAGAGCATTCTTATGTGTGGACTAAGTATGTTTTTGTAAATGCAGGCTGTGTGTAGGAGAAAATGGAGAAAATAAATTTCTCCTAATGTAATTTTTTCTTTTAAAATATTTCATCTAATTAGGATATAATCCCTGGAAGATACTTGTGATTTTCAAGATCTTTTATCTTCTGATATCCAAGGAAAACATTTTTTATATCATCTACTTGTCTCAAATACAAGAGGAAACTCCAGCTGTATTCATAATCTATAACACCATGCCCCTATTTTTAATGTTAACTTTTTAGGTTCAATTCAAGGCATATTTTCTACCTTTTCTTCCAAGTACTGTTAAAATTATCTTATTTGTAATCCCCTTTTTAAAAAAATTCATGAAAAATCCTGTATTCTCTAAATTTTGGAGAAAATTAGAAGGTTTTTGATTTTTTCCAACCAAAAGATATTTCTGATTTCAAGATCTGTTTATGACTTGGTATTCTGGAAGAGTTAGAATCTGGTCTACCAGGAAGATGCTTGTGTTTACATTTTCTGCCTGTCACATGGGAAATAAGGGGAAACTATTCAGTGTAGGTTCTAGGAACAGTTTTTCTAGAAACATAAAATTGGAACCAGTAGGATGAGAACAAAAAACATAAAGGTGGACCACAAAGTTCTTCAGACCAGCTGTTTTACCTCTGTAAACCTTATAGTTGTTAGTGCCACTCTTATACCCTTCTTCAATGCCTAATACCTAGGCTTAGTGATTGATTGAAGCAGGGGTTATATATGTGTGTGAATATGTATTTAAGATAGATATTTTGCCCTCTCTTTGAATCCTGAGTATCTTAATGGTTAGATAAAGATTTCTATTCCAAGATTTTTTTTTCCAAATGAAAAAAAGCAGAAAGGAAGTATAGTTGAAGTCTTTTTAAACTAAAGAAAATGTTTTCAGTGTTGACTAGGTGCTAGTACTGCTATGTGTTTGGGGAATATAGTGGTAAATAAGACAAAAGTTCCAGCATTTTGGTATGTGTTCTCTAGTAAGAGAGACATTCCAGCAAATGCCATGAAGGAAACCAAAGTGTAGGATAAAAGGACAGAATATGGAAAATTTCAATTTAGTTAGTTAGGGCGTCTGACATTTATCTGTTTATAAAAAATCTTCCAGTAGCTTTACCTGAAAGAATCCATAGTGCACAGATAGCAATTATTTAGTGCTTAATTTTTTTCTATAGAACTTTAGTAATCTATCTTGCTGATGTTGTTTTGAGGTACATGTTTTTTCCCATTTTATAGAAGGAAAAATAGGCATACATAAAAGCAAATAATTTAATGACTCTCCATATGGTGCCCATCACTCAGCTCCAATAGTTAGTCAACATTTTACCAATATTACTGCATCTCCACACTGTTAAAAGAACAGTTCCATTAATACTTTTATGTTTTATGCTTTTTGCCTAGATCACTGATTGTTAGAATTTACCTATTTAAACTTTTTTTTTTTTTATCTGCACTATTTGAGTTAGTCATCTTGATGTGCCTTTCTTAGGAATAAGGGCCTTTCTCTCCCAATCACAACACAACAATTACACTCAAATAACACTGATAGAATAGTAGTACAAAATATTAGGTTTATGTTGAAATTTCGTTATTCTAGTAATATTTTTATTTTTTTAAAATTAATATTCAATCAAGGGTCATACATTTAGTTGTGGTTTATTCTCCTTTAGCGGTTCTAAAGCCTTTTAGTAACAGTAGACTTTGATACTTCTGAAAAAAGAGGTAAATATTTTGAACATTTCTAATGTTTTATATTTTAAAATATTTTTCTGTAAGCAAATAACTCACCCTATAAATAAAATGTATCTAAACTGTTTTATTTTCTTCATAAGTGTTTCCTGAAAAGTTAGGACAAAATAAATGCTGTATAATACAAAAAAAAAAAAAAAAAGACACAGCAAGAGGCCTGTGTTTAGATATGGCCATCCAATCTTGAAATTTCCATTCTCCAGAACTATGAGCCAAATAAATCTCTATTCTGTACAAGTAAAAAAAAAACCCAAAAAATACAAAAAGTGGACTTTGAAGTGTCCAGGTCCAGTATTTCTGCAGAATCCCTTGCTTAGAATTTTTCTGCACTTACTTTCTCATTATTAAATACCAGTTAAATATCTATGACAGGAACGTTCATGGGAATGTCAGTTTGTGTGTTAAACAGTTCTTAGGTTGAGATGATAGCCATCATCGTGAACATTTCTTATAATTAGCTATTTGTGAAGTGACAAATTTGAAACCGATTTTTCCCCCCCCTTCTAACAATCATTCACTGGCTTGAACATCCATCTCCTGGTGATTCTGAATGGGTTATTGCAGGGGTATTTTTAAGCAAACACAGGTAGATAATTTCATATGAATATTTAGTGTATATCTAAAAGATAAGGACTTTTAAAAACAAACCACAGCACTTTATCACACCTAACCATAATTTCTTAACATCTGGTAACTATATTTAAATTCACTGAATTATCTCTCCCACAGATAGTTCAGTCTGAATCTGAACCAGGTCACATTTTTTTCTTGATGGTCTCTTTGTAATACTTCCCCTACTTTTCTTTCATCTCTGTGGATTTGGTTGATCATTTTCTGGTGTTTTTTGTGTTGCTCTGTTCTAGGAATTTTCCATAAACTGATAGGTAGAAATTTGGTTAGATTCGGTTTTGTGTTTTGTTTTGCACAAGTACTTCAGTTGTCTTTGGAAATAGCATCAAATTGAGGCACATAGTCATATCTTGTAGGAAAAGATTAACTTTTGGTGAGTGTAGTTACCCATCCATTTTAAAGTTTGCCATCAACCTTAAGTGTTTTAGCCTCCATTATAATTATTACCTGAGGTTAATTATTGCAATAGAGGTTGCAAGTGTTGATTCTCATTGTATCATTTTTTTTATATATCAATTAATTGAATTTTTTTCTGACTTTTTTTCCCTTAAAAACAAAGATACATTCTTTATCTTTACTCCAGAGAGGACTTTCTTGTACTTCAGTAATTCTTTCTCTAAAGTGTCTTCATTTTTCTCATCTGTAAATTGGGCATAATTATGCCTGCCATTTTGGTTTCTGTGAAGATTACAGGAGCTCGTATATGTAAATATAGGTATTGGTTAATGCTAGTTTAAAGTAACTCTTTGAGGCTGAGTGTGTAGCTTAGTGGTAGAGTGTTTGCCTAGCATGTGAGGTCCTGGGTTCAATCACTAGTACCAAAATACTACTATTACTAGTACTGCAATAATAATAAAAATAAAGTAACTCAGTTCTGTGGAAACACTGAACTGAAGTATAATGGAGAGCTGAAGCTGGAGAAGTTCTTCATGAGTTGCCATCAGCAGGAAGCTTGGGTCTGTGTGGAGTGAGGTAAGGGGAAGTGCTGGTGTCCTTTTGACTGTAGAAACAACCATTGACCATCAGACAAGAAACATACAGGGAAAATAGTAGTAAAAGCTGGAACACATTCCAAAATTAATAAAATGAGGGGAAGTGGGTCCCATTGTGATGGGTAGGTAGAGTGGAGATGGTGGTTCTATCTACAGGTTTTTACTGTTAAAAATTTTTCATGGCCTTCTGAGATTTTTATCTGAACAAAGAGGCGGCTTCTTGCCTAATCTGACTTTTGTCATTTCATACACCCTCAATTCCATTAAGCTACTTGAGAGCACCTGAAATGTACAAGATGGTATCTGGACACTGAGAATATATCCGTGAACAGTAGAGATCAGAATCATTTAGATTCTGACATGGAGGAGGCAGAACAAACACAAATAAGTTGGGTTGTAGTATATTAGAAGGTGTTACAGAAAATAGAGCAGGAGAGGAAAAATTGAGATGGCCAGGGATGTCACTTGAACAAGACCTTAAGGGACCAGAGAGCAAGCCTTCTGGGAATGGGGTGCAGAGGGTTGCTTGAATGGGAAACAGTCAGCCACAGAGGCTTGTTTGGTACATTGTGATTAAAGGAGTGACTGGATTTTATCATAAGTGATGTTTGTAGTCTTAACTTTGTTAACATTTGCAATATAGCCTCCTCAACCTTTTTAAAACATTCATGGTGTTGAGTGATCTTTTATCAACTAATATTGTAATATTCTTCCTCTTGGTCCATTTCTTTGAAGATAGTATTACATTGTGATTAAGGGCAGAAACAAGCTGCACAATCTTCCTTGTTTCAGTTCTCATCTGTGAAATGGTAATAATAATTGTCCTTATCATGATTGTGATGAGGATTAAAGTAACTCACACAAAACTTAATTTAGGTCCTACATGGTGTTAATCAGGACTTAGTTCAGTAAGGCCAGGTTTGCTGATTTTTAATCTCCATTTATAAGTCATCGTCTTTGACAAATAGTTTTTTTGTAAGCAGATAATGCCGAGAGTTTTGGATTCTTCCCACTAAAGTTACACAGATGTTTAGTCATTGAGATTTATGTGATAACACTGTGTTGTCACAGACACTGTCTCTCTTATTTCATATTTTCATTTTTCTCTAACAAAAGGGTTGTTGAAGTTTGCTTTTTTATGTATGAGCTAATAAAATCCACGTAAAAGTTAAAACTAGTAACAGTTTAACATTTGAATTTGTTCCCCCCATATCCAGAACATCTTGTTTCTCTGAAACACTTATAAAAAATCCAATGAGCCAACTTTCATATTGATTCATATGAATATATAATCTTTTTTTTTAAGTTTCTGGGTGAACATGATTTTATTTGATGAAATGGTTTAGTTAGAAATTATCCATTTCACACCCTCCGTACCACATGAAACCCTGATCAAAGTAGAGGTATCCTGGTTGGTGTAGGTTTAAACTTCTCTTGCTCCCCTTGTATTGCTATCATGGTACATGAGGAACTGGAAATCCTCAGTGCAGTTAAAAAACATTTGGGTCCCATTAGGGTTTCCTATACTTATGTATTTTAAAAACCTGAATAGCAAGAGTTGTAGGTATAATAGAAATATTTTCTCAGATTTAAGGGCAAACTCCTTCATTGATTAAGCACTGTTACATAGTTACTTATTGTGCTGTCTTCAGCTTTACTTGTAATTTTAAATTGGCTGGAGTTCATATCAGTTGTATTACGAAGACTTGTTTTTGCTTTTAAGTGTCATTGGTAAATCTTGTCATACCTGGTGCTCCACATTTTTAAAGTAAGAAAGGATTGAGGATTGTCGTGTGTGTGTGTGTGTGTGTGTGTGTGTGTGTGTGTGTGTGTGTGTGTGTGTGCTTGGTACTAAGCATCATTAAGTATTCATTTGCAAATTTCCTTTGCTGAACTTTGACTCAGGATGACAAAAAACATGTGAAAAGTCCATAAAAATAAACTTTTTTTGGTATTTTATTAAAACAGTGATGTAAGAAGAAGCTATTGTGAAGATATTGTGAAGATAAATTTAAAATATTGTGAAGATAATTTAAAATACTGTGGAGAGAATATAGCTTTTTAATATGTAAGTAACTTGTGGAGAGCCTAATATGCCTGACATGTAGTTGTCAGTTTAATTTGAAAGCTTCATGCCTTCTGGTTCATTCCAGTTGTGGCAAGTAAACTGACATTTACTGAGCCATTGGCCTTTTAACCCTGGGCAGTATTACAGGCTTTCTTTGTTATTCTGTATTAAGCCATTAGGAGCTAGGCAGATGATTCTTGAGCTTTATGGAGATAAATTGTTACTCAAGATCCTGTAGGTAGGTAGTGACCTTTGAAACTAGGCTCTTTGAAGTTGACTGCTTTCTAGTCTATTCTACCTGTACATCTCTGGTAGCCTGCACTTATCTCCTTTACAGAATCACAAAACCTGGTGGTAGGTAGTCAGAGCTGTTTCTATGACTGGGGGGTGAAAAAGCAAACCTCCAGTATTCCTATTATTTTCATTGTTTTTGATAGGTTGCACAAAGGTGATTATTATTTAGGTAGTCAGGTTTTTGAAGGTCTCTGTATAATCTATAACACTTACATTACTAGTTGGTATTGTGAATATTTTTCATTTGATCAGTGTAGGAGCAGGGCTCATTAAGTCTACCGTTGGTAGTGCTAGACTGGACTTCTTCAGTTTCAGAGTGAGTGCTTATAAACTGACCCCAAAGCTAAAGATGGTTGTTTGGTCACTTCTGGGCTGACCATATTCAACTCTTTGTTAACCCACATATGTCAATGAATTTATTATGATGTGGAACCTGACTGAGTTCAAGGATCATTTTCCTGTTCCCTGTTTGGTTTTTATGACAGATGACTTTTCTTTTTTGATAGTGACCATACATCCTGAATTTTATAGATTGTTCTAAACTGATATGCTGATTTGGTAGATAAATAACGTAGTCACCTAGATGGCAGGAGAGAGAATTGATCATCATAGCCAATTAAATTTTTGGTAATCATGTTTTCATTTCACTAAAGGAATTTATAGCTGATTTAAATTAGGTCTTAAAAAACTCTTTCTAGTTGAGCAAACACAACAGATATTTATATGTACTTTTTCTCTTTGAAATTAATTCTTCAATTCCTACAAATACATGACATAGTATCAATTGCATTCTAATTCTGTGCAAAACTGTTAATAAATATTACTTTTCTGAGAAGGAAGCCTTCTCTTTAGGTGACAAATCTTTCAGAACATCTTTGTGTTTGAGGTTTGGCTAAATCTGCTCATCATCACTAGGGGACCATATCTCTATACATTCTACAAATATTACTCTTACTCTAGAAATAATTCTTTTTAAAAAATGCTGTACCAAGGAACCAATCCACTTACCTTGTATAAATATACTTATTTTATTAGTTGTCCAACATTCTTTCTTAGATTTACCTGAACCGTGAACTGTGGAAAAAATAAATAGAACATGAAGCTTTTCGTTTTTTCCATGTGTATTTTTCCAAAAAATAAAGGAATTTTGAAAAGTGTTCATTAAACTTTTGTTGAAGGGAATTTTATTTCTTTAAAAGAAAAAACTTAGTAAAATCTAAGTTTTACATGGGAGTCATGTTTAAGGAATGTGAAAATTATCTTCTGAAAGATTGAAATTTAAGGCTTTGATAATGACTAGAGTATGAAAAAAATTGAGCTGCATTGATAATACAAAGTATTTTATTTTTCCAACAAACTAAGTTGACTTGTTTTGGGTTCTGTTTTTTCCATTCCCACTCTTCACCAGGTGCTGGTCTGTGGATGTATTTTTGTTTGAACTGGAAAAATCTAAAAGCCACAAGCTGGTGTGGTGTCCATTGAGGAAATCTGTCAGCAGTAGCTTTTGAAGGGTTGAAGAGGCATAAGCAGAAAGAGTTGAACTCAGCCTTGAACTCACTTTTGGCCCCTCCTTATTTCCCTCCCTGTGGGCGGAACATATCTAGGGAAGTTAGGGTACAGTCCTTGCATGGGAATTTCAACTAGTCTTTGAGTAGAATATGGCTTAGTGCATAAATCATATTTGACAGCAAGGAACAGTGTTATTGATATAGTAGCATTGCTTCCTAAAGATGGAGGAAGGAAGTGCTTGCTTTGTTCCTGAGCATTTTGCCTCTGAACAAATAAGCTGTTGCAGCAGCTATTGACAGACTCAATTCTGTTCCACATCCAAACACTGAAAGTCACTGGATGGTTTCTTTCCCTTATTGGGGAACTTGTGGAACTGTCAGCTGCTGCTACTGAGAAGAATAGTACCCAAAAGAAGGTCTTCTGACCTCCTTTTAACTAAGTTTACCTGTAAATGTTGAACAAGTGACAGGGAGATGGTTTGGATTTTGGGTAGTAGAGAGATCTTCATCAAAGGATTTCATAACTGCCAATAATGATTTTCATTGTAAATGAAAAGTAGCTGTCCTTTCCACTGAAGCATTTTAAATGTACCCTTTTAAATAAACTACATTTGTCATAGATTTATTTAAGTGATAATTCCTAAATGATTTCAAAGTATTTGTTTACAAACTTGAAAGCTTTTGGGGCTGGGGAAGATGGTGGTAAAATATGACACAATTTCAGGAACTGCAGGTATGAAGTGATGCAAATCCCAACTTTATTATTTACCTTTGGCAATTTTATTTATGCCATCCAGTGACACTGACAGAGGCAGGATTTTTAATTGATTTTCTTAACATAATTATTATACTGCTTTGTGTTTAAAAAAAAGGGGGGATAAAGATGGGATTAACTTTTCTTTTTTTAAAAAATCTTGGCAGCTTTATGAATTAGACATAATAACCTAATTTGGTGGGGTATTAGTCTTTTTAGACCTTGTGCCTAGTTTCTTGCTGGTAGGAACTGTGTTTTTTAATATTGTGGGTATTTGGGGTTTTTTTTTTTGTTTGGTTTTGTTTTGGTGGCAGGAGCTGAACCCATAAGTGCTCTACTACTGAGCAGCATCCCCAGCCCTTTTTATTTTTTTTTTATTTTGAAACAAATTGCTGGCCTCAAACTTGTAATCCTTCTGCCTCAGCCTCCTGAGTATCTGGGATTTACAGGCATGGTTCCCCGTGCCTGGCTGTGGTCTGTTTTGAACAGTTTGGAAAAGAGATGGCCTCATTTATGGGATTTAAGTTTTCCATTGGATTTAAAAAGAAAATGCCTAAATTCATCATAAAGCAACAACATTTATCCTGATGTTGCTTCAGGAACGAGGAGAAATCACTTAGAAGTTAACATATGGAGGTGTTAGGTTGAATGGTAATTTTTTTTTTTAAGTTAAAATATCTTTGAAGAATTAGAATTTGTCTATTTACCAGGGGGAAACCACTAAACTCAAACTTGATTTAGGTGAATTTAAATGTCTGTTTTGCAGAATGGTTACAGAATGAATATCTAAATCCAGGACTGACAGATATCAGAAGGACTTATTGAAGATGATTTATTTAATGATTAACAAATGTGTTTTGTTCAGGTTTGGAAGATAAATAATCCAGTTATTCAGTCTTCCAGAAAACTTTTTCTCCTCCCCCCCTCCCCCTGATTTCTATACCCTTCAACAAAAAGGCATTAAAAGGAAGAAATGCTTGACAATGCTCTACAAAACTAAAACTTGAGTCTGTGCCTTTGTATGACTCAGAAGGTCTTTTGGAAATACTGCCTGAAGAAAAGGAAGGAAATTACCTCTTTTAAAGTTCTTTTTGTTTTCCAACAACTTCTCACTAGAGGAAAGAATAAAATGTTAGGATTGTTTTGTCAGTTGTAGTTTCCAGTTTTTTTCTGTGTGGAGTATCTTGTTTCCCTTTAGGTGTTTCAAGTTCCAGGTTATTATGTGATAACTATATACATTTACAGTTTGCACAAACTGAGTAATACTTGATTTTATGTGTTTAAATTCTCTGGAGGAGATACTCACAAGCAAACACATTTGCTGTTCTATCCAGGACCCTAACTGGCCAAAAAGTTAGTCCCAAATATTCTTGAGATTCACAGTATTTGAAGATTCTCTTTGGTACCCTTATTATAGTAATTAGTACTCCCTTCTCTTTAGGGTGCTTTATGATTTCATTCCTGTTCCAAGCTGAGACTGCTACAGTAAGACAAGAAAGGACAATGTGATACAAAGTTACTTGCTGGAGAATTTAGGCCACTTAGTTACGAGATGGATGAATTTTTGTTTTTAGTTCAAAATGATGAATATTCACACTTTTAAGTATTAGTTGTGATAGTATAGATCGATCCTTGCTGTGGAATTAAAGTGTGTTTTTAAAGCTTTTGTTTCTTTTTATAAAAAAATGTCTTGTTGCGCCGTGTTTGCTCGACTGAAAGTTTCCTCATCCCTTGGTGAGACCCTCCTCTAATTCAATCTTTGTCTTTTGTCTTTGCTGCCTTGCAGGGTTGGTACAGTAGGCTTCACTAGACTTAGCTGCAACTCAGAATTTCTCCTCCAGCACCTGAGTAAATGCTGATGGTCTTGTGGAGTGTGGATTAAGAGTACGAGCTAAGTTCTCAAATCCCAATTAAGAAGCGGAGGAAAATTTAAACTGTCTCCTTCAAAGTTTATCACAACCACCACCATCAAGACAGCAAACCAAAGGACAAAGACTTTGACCTGCTGTGTTGCTCTGTATAGTCCAGTTCACGTATGGTTTACAGACTTGGCTGAGGTTACTAATAAGTAAATAAAAAGTTGGACACTTCTGTCATTTGGACGCTTTTATTCACGAGTTACCAGAATGAGGGCTGTTCTGGAGACAGCAGACATTGCCATAGTGGCCCTGTATTTTATCCTGGTGATGTGCATTGGTTTTTTTGCCATGTGGAAATCTAATAGAAGCACCGTGAGTGGATACTTCCTGGCGGGGCGCTCTATGACCTGGGTAGCAATTGGTGCCTCTCTGTTTGTGAGCAATATTGGGAGTGAGCACTTCATTGGGCTGGCAGGATCTGGAGCTGCAAGTGGATTTGCAGTGGGCGCATGGGAATTCAATGCCTTACTGCTTTTGCAACTTTTGGGATGGGTTTTCATCCCAATTTACATCCGGTCGGGGGTATACACCATGCCTGAATACTTGTCCAAGCGATTTGGTGGCCATAGGATTCAGGTCTATTTTGCAGCCCTGTCTCTGATTCTCTATATCTTCACCAAGCTCTCAGTGGATCTGTATTCGGGTGCCCTCTTTATCCAGGAGTCTTTGGGTTGGAACCTCTATGTGTCTGTCATCCTGCTCATTGGTATGACTGCTTTGCTGACTGTCACCGGAGGCCTTGTTGCAGTTATCTACACAGACACTCTGCAGGCTCTGCTCATGATTGTTGGGGCACTCACACTTATGATTATTAGCATGATGGAGATTGGTGGGTTTGAGGAAGTTAAGAGAAGGTACATGTTGGCCTCACCTAATATCCCTTCCATCTTGTTGACATACAACCTATCAAACACAAATTCTTGTAACGTCAACCCTAAGAAAGAAGCCCTAAAAATGTTGCGGGATCCAACAGATGAAGATGTTCCATGGCCCGGATTCATCCTTGGGCAGACCCCAGCCTCAGTGTGGTACTGGTGTGCTGACCAAGTCATCGTACAAAGGGTCCTGGCAGCCAAAAACATTGCTCACGCCAAAGGCTCTACTCTTATGGCTGGCTTCTTGAAGCTTCTGCCAATGTTTATCATAGTTGTCCCAGGAATGATTTCCAGGATACTGTTTACTGATGATATAGCTTGCATCAACCCAGAGCACTGCATGCAAGTGTGTGGAAGCCGAGCTGGGTGCTCCAATATTGCTTACCCACGCCTGGTGATGAAGCTTGTTCCTGTGGGCCTTCGGGGGTTGATGATGGCTGTGATGATTGCAGCTCTAATGAGTGACTTGGACTCTATATTTAACAGTGCCAGTACTATATTCACTCTTGATGTGTACAAACTCATCCGCAAGAGTGCAAGCTCCCGGGAACTAATGATTGTGGGGAGGATATTTGTGGCTTTTATGGTGGTGATCAGCATAGCATGGGTACCAATCATTGTGGAGATGCAAGGTGGCCAGATGTACCTTTACATTCAGGAGGTAGCAGATTACCTGACCCCCCCAGTGGCGGCCCTATTCCTTTTGGCGATTTTCTGGAAGCGCTGCAATGAACAAGGGGCTTTCTATGGTGGAATGGCTGGCTTTGTTCTTGGAGCAGTCCGTTTGATACTGGCCTTTGCCTACCGTGCCCCGGAGTGTGACCAACCTGATAATAGACCAGGCTTCATCAAAGACATCCATTATATGTACGTGGCCACGGCATTGTTTTGGGTCACAGGACTCATTACTGTAATTGTCAGCCTTCTCACGCCACCTCCCACAAAGGAACAGATTCGCACCACCACCTTTTGGTCTAAGAAGAACCTGGTGACAAAGGAAAGCTGCTCTCAGAAAGATGAACCATACAAAATGCAGGAGAAGAGCATTCTGCGATGCAGTGAGAACAGTGAGGCCATCATCCATGTCATTCCCAATGGGAAATCTGAAGATAGTATTAAGGGCCTTCAGCCTGAAGATGTCAATCTTTTGGTGACCTGCAGAGAGGAGGGTAACCCTGTGGCTTCCTTGGGTCATTCAGAGGCAGAAACACCGGTAGATACTTATTCCAATGGGCAAGCGGCTCTCATGGGTGAGAAAGAGAGAAAGAAAGAAACAGAGGATAGAAGCCGGTACTGGAAGTTCATAGACTGGTTTTGTGGCTTTAAAAGTAAGAGCATCAGCAAGAGGAGTCTCAGAGACTTGATGGAGGAGGAGGCTGTCTGTTTACAAATGTTAGAAGAGACTCCACAAGTTAAAGTCATACTAAATATTGGACTTTTTGCTGTGTGTTCTCTTGGAATTTTCATGTTTGTTTATTTCTCCATATGAACTTAAGGATATGATGAGACATTTAACTTAATACTGGTCTTTGGAAAAAAATTATGTAACTGTTGCATCTCTCAGGCATTGTTTACGCTGTAGGTTTTAGCCAAATTTTACTTAGCAGAAAATCATCTATTTGCAAGACTTTATTTTCCCAGACATGGATTAAAGTAAATCTTCAACTTTTAAATGAAGCAAAACAGACTGAAAAGTTAAAAAAAAAAAATGTGGTTTAAAAATTTCCATACCAAAGTAAAGAGAGACCAATTATTCTCAGATATCTTAGCGCATAATAAATGTTAAGGTATCATGAATAAGATATTGTCTGCACTGCCAGGTCTTGGTAGACCTTAATGCTGAAGTAGAAGATTTGCTCATTTCTAAGTTTTTTCTGTCTCCGTAATTCGCACTACCATTTAAAAATACAATAACTGAATTTTACATGTTGTATAATCAATTATGTTCTGAAACTCTAATGTGTGGTATGTATTTCAAGACAGGTTAGTTTGCCAGGTTAATTTTTGTGTGTGACTGTGGATTGATTGCCAAAAGAGAGGAAGAATGTTATTCTGTAGGTATTTTTGTACCACCTGTATGTGGAATGTTGGGGGTGTGGGTTGATCCGGTTCTTCCCCCACCTGTTTTTTCCTACTTTTCACTGAAGTTTAATGAACCACATAATGAACACCGTCTGTTTATAAAGTTACATATTCAAATTGTATTAATGATTATGGGGGGAAGTAAAATAAATGTTACTGATGATCCCCACCTTTTTTGACCAAATTAAGGTGTTTTTATGTAGTTTGAGAATTACCAGCTTCCAAGCAGTGTTTGATTAGCTTTGTCAAGCAGATGATTAATCATACTTCAATGAATTTGACTTTTTTTTTCCTTGTCATTTGATAACATTCTTTATTAGTTAAAAACCCAGTAGATTGAGTTGGAAGGTTTGTACAGTATCTTGAACAAACGTTTTTACTGCTTTTTGTGTTGCTGGGTTATCATGATATAGCAAGGGAAAATTTAATTCTGAGATCATACTGCATTCTTGATAATTTTTTTTTATTTTGTATTTTTTCCTCAAAAGATTTACCATCTGTACACAGCCTGTACATCTTGTTGTGAGCATGTAAGGATGTTTCAGTGCAAACTGGCCATTAGTACCGGAAAACTCAGAGTGCACACTTGCCATTGGTAGATTATTTGTAGGATGGATAGCATGTTTAAGTGATGCCATAAACAAGAACTTCTTGGTTTAGTACTGTACTTGTGGAGGAAATTATAGGACTTGTGTAATTATAGGATCCTTATCTTGACATGGTTTACCCAGTTGCATCATCCACAGGTGGGAATCTATTTTTCCTTAGTGAGGAAGAGGACTGATGTTAGAGAAGAGCTTTGCAGGGGATATAGCTCTATGTCCTCAGCACTGTCCTTTTTCCTCCCTGAAAAATAAGAAAACTAATTGTATCTACTTTCTTTGACTATCTTTAAACTAATACTTTTTAAATTGCATGATTTTTATTAAGCTTGTATTCTTTAGGAAAATTACTTTTATAGACACTTTCATAGATTTTTGAATCAAAACTCAGTCCTGATGACTTTGAAATTTTTTAGCGTATAAACTAATTTGTTTTTGATGGACTTGATTAGTCCAAAGTTGATTTCAGAAATTATCAGGTATAATGTCTTCCCATCATCAGGAAGCTTTTTGATGGACTGAGTCTGTAGGTGAAAAAGTAATTCATGTATGAATAGCATGTATTTCTAAAGCGCTTAAGAGTGCCTTGTAGAATTTTTTTTTTTTTCTCAATTTCATTCTTAAGGTTTATCTGGGGATCAAATAGATAGGGACCATCCTTTCCTTGTATGGAGGTTGAGGCTGTGACATGTTCAAGGTTAGAAAACCTATTTCAGAAGAACAGAAATCCGGTCTCCAAATCTGGACTCTACATTTGTCAAGACAAATGATTTGTCCATGGTTTGTGCTTTTCCTAAAGTAAGTGTTCTTCCTTTGGGACAACCTTTTGGTATTTGGAAAAGTAATAGGATCTTGGGTTTTCCAAATTGGCATTAAGCTGTACGAATTAACATTTTCTTTGAACATACTGCTGTGTAACTCAGCAGTGAGAATTGACACATTGGCTGGGTAGCCTTCCTATTGCTTCTCTTCTATTTATTTATCAATAAGTGAATAGGAGATATTTATGTAGATCCCCACCCTTGATTTCATGTTAGGTCCTAGTGCTTTGGAGTATTCGAGGCCGTCCCACCCCCAATCTCTGCTGTTGTCTTAGTATGATACATAGAATACATCATCTTGTGTCTGTTGGTGTATGTATAGCAGTAGGTCAAGTTTAGATTACTAATGTTTGTAAATAAAGAATGACTATTAGTGTATCCATTAGAATTCTTTATTCTTGCCAGTATAAACATCACTTTATTTAGACGGAATTCCCTGAAGCTTTGTCCTCTTCATTGTTTCCCAGTAATAAATAATGTGTTTGAATAGATAGGTGAATTGCTGATGGCAGCTTTATTTCAGGGGTCTAATCTTCAGTCTTCATTAGAATGATTATTCCTAGGAAATGACATATGGACTGTCTTAAGCTAGCAAAATGTTCCTGCTTTGTACTGAGTAAATGAGTCATAAAAGATGACATTGGTCTCTAGACCTTAATGTGTATATTTTTATATTTGTTCAAGTTAAGTTTTAGAATTGACCAAGTGATATTATACTGACTAAAATAGTAGCTAACCATCAGAATGAGGTGAGAATACTGGTCTTCAAAGGTAGAGAAAAATGCCACCAAATCAGCTGCAAAATGTGTTTCCCCGCTCTTAAATTTTTGTCTTCTCAGGCAGTCTTTGTATCCAGATTGGATACAAAGGACTTACTACAGAGATATGCAAAAGGATAGTTTGCTTTTTTTGTGGAGCCTCTAGTTTCTCTGTCTTTTAGATTCTGTCTTGCCACCCCAAGAGAGAGGTGATCACTTTTGCCTTTAGAAAGCAGTAGCAGTGGTTCTGTGTCCTTTGACCCAAATTTAAGAGATCTGCTCTCTGGGGCTTCCTTTCCTCTTGGCTCAAAGGATCCATTGTCTTTTTACCCAGAGAGGCTGGCCAGGATCATGTAGCCAGTAGCTCTTAGGAATGGCACCTCAAGCAATTAGAAAGGACCCATCACTCTGAGAAACTTTTTATTTTAAGAGTTGGGTGGGACGGTTACTCAGTATAACCTGAAGCTAAGCAGAGGGTTAAAAGTCTTGTCTGGAGAATTAGAGTCTTTATGTTTCTCCATTGGCAGTCCACAGCTTTTTTCTCTATATTAGGTGCATGGATCTTCTCCTCTCTTTCAATGTCATTTAATATAGAAGGTATTCTCACCCTTTTCTACCAAATAAACCAGCTGTATTTTTAGCCATTAAAGGGTTAGGTCCTTCAACATTCCCACCTGGCAGTATTAGGCTTACTCATTACCTTATGTTTTCCCTAACTCATTTTCATCAGAAGTTTGATGACTGGAAAGGGACCATATGGATGTCTGGTAATGACACCTCACCATTCCCTAGGTTTTGGGTTGACAGATATGTCTAAGGCCATTCCTCTTAGATTATGTAACTGTGGAGCCTTGCCAAGACAGAATTTTCCTAAGAAATCAGGAAAACTATTAAGTAGGATATCAATAAGTACTTGGGTGATACAGATGTGGATAGTTGGTAAACTACAAATATTAGCTTAATTTATAGCCTTAGAGTCATATTCATTGCATTCTAGATCTTGAAGCATCTTGGCTATCAGCTAATTAAGCCACTCCCCTTATAAATTGGGGTATCCGTGTATAAAGATCCAGCCTAATGTTGAATATAATACAAATTTATTAACATTAGAGGTTAGAATGGGATTTGATAGTGTTAACTTGTAGGCTTTAGCATTCAAGATTTTTTCATTAGCCAGGTGCTTAGGTGCTTAAGTCACTTCATAGGTTGATATTAGCCCAACGGGATTTTACAGTGGCATATATCAATGTGTTTGTTTTTATCTCCTTACCATTCTGAGAGATTGGTCTTTTTCTCTTTATTCACATTGCTTCTTTAATATTTCAGCTTTCTTTCAACAAATTAATATTTTGCTCTTTGGTCAGCTTATTTCACTTTCAGGCATACTGTCTTGGTGTTTAATTACTGTCCTTTTCCCCCAGTATTGAGGACTTAGATCCAAATAATACTTTGTATATTATAAATCTTAATTAACTTAAAATGTTAATTCTTGACAAATTGTCTCAGATTTGTGTTGACTAAATGATAAAAGCACTAATGGTTCATGACTATTTTATTCTCAAAACTCCATCTCAAAAATTAGAGAACAATAGTGAAAATTCATGAGTACCTTTGAAATGACAGTGGGGTCAGAATGCAGAAACAATGGAGTTTACTTTAATGCCAAAAAAAACCCAAATTATTCTTGCAGTAAATAAAGGTAAAATTTTGGAACTAGTCAGCATATCAAGAAACCTTTTGCACTGACAGGTATGAGACTGGATCGTATAAGAAGTAATCTTTTGAATATTAGAATTGGTTGACTTAATTCAGTGTTGCAGACCCTTTTCCTCATTAAGATCACTTCTTTTAAATTTTTTTTTTAATTATCAGATTCTTATGGAATACTACTTGGACTTTTAGAAGAGAATTAGGCTAAGCTTCTAAGTAATAAACTTTGTCAGCACTGAGTTCCACATCATTCACTTAGCTGTGTAAATTTATTTTACTTTTTAATTCTGGGAATAAGATTTTACACTGCTGATTCACCTTTAAAAAATGTGAAATTGATATCATTTGTGTTTCTTTCTCAACTCCTTTGGTTGGTGGTTTTGGGGTAGGTACCTACCTCATGTATCTGGTAACCAACAACCATAACTTTGACAACCTTTTACTTAAAAATGAACAGAAAGGGTTTGGTGTGTTTGTATCATTATTAATCTCATGTGCTATACTCTGTAAGTGGAGTATCATACATGATCTGTGGCAGTTGTTGAATTAAAACCAGTAACCTTAATTGAATTTACTTACTTGGGCTGGCAGCATGTTTGAAGACAGGTGTGCTGGAAAAAGTGACTAGCTTGAAGAACAAATCAGGATAATATGTATTGGTCCCAGATTTCTAGTACAGGAAAGTGGTTTTGCTCTCCTCCAAAAAGGAGAAAAGCACTATGCCATAACTACAGCCTGTAATAAATGAAGCCCTCCCAAGCACTTCAAGACAGTTTATGTTTAGTGAACTCTGCTGATAAGGGAAGTCACATACATCATAGTGATTTTTTTTTTTTTTTGCAACAGCACAAGTTGATAGTAGATATCCACAACCTAATTATATTTTGGTGAATTTACACTATTCCTTAGTGCTTCTGGATAAAGAAGTATTTAGTTATCAGTGTGGCCTGTACTTCTATAAGTTCATTAGTGATTTACTTTTTTGGTATGATAATTAGAAATTGAAATTAGGCTTATTGCTATTAATGAAATCCCCACTTGTCAAAGGCCATTACATGGTATTTCATAGTATAACTCTTGAAATTGATGTGTTTGGATTAGTGCCTTCTGGTTACCAGTATTGACTCTGTTAGTTTTCACCTTTCCTTTTCTTATAGAAAATTCTTCTTTGGTACTACTCCTTCAGTTTTAGTGTAACTAGTAAAGAGCATTAAAAAACAAAACAAAAAAACCTCTCATTTACATTTCATGCAAGTTTTAGGTTCAGGGAAACAAGTTAGCTGGACATTTGTGTTGCTGCTTAATGTTATTTGTCTTTATTTGCTTTTATATCCATAATTGAAAATTTAAAGTTATATAATTCTTTCGGTTTTATCATTAATCCATTATAGGTTCCATAAGTAAATCTGAGAACATGTGACAACAGTTCATATTCTATGATAGAGAAAAAACTAAAAGTCCATAGAAAGCACAAAATCATGTTAAAGTATAACGCGTGTCTCCACACGTAGAAAGCACAAGACTGATAGTGTTCTCTTTAACCCACAAGTGCCAGTCCTGGAACCCATCAAGTATTTGTTGTGATGAGGACCACATATTGATAGCCCGGGACAATGAGGCATCTGTTATAGGTGGGTCCTGAGAAGAAATTCAAAATAATAATCTGGATAAGTTTGTACTGCTTTGGAAGAGGGAGAGAATATCAGGAGTACTGGGATTATATTTGGGTGTTTCTAGCAAAATTGGGATCTTTGGGTTCAATCCCAAGTTCTGAAACTAAAGAAATAGGGACAGATTTTTAGAGTTTTGGTGTGTAGAACAGGTGACAGCCTTCTGGTTTAAGCTGTAGAGCCATTGGAATTTTTAAAATCTTGAGGAAATATTACCTCTCATGAACAAAAATGCTCTAAACCCTGGAGAAGTTAACATTTTAATAGGGCAAATACTACTTTAGTTTTTATGTAGATTTGTGAGAGATGAAGTGACCTTTTACTTTCTTCACATGCTTGACTTTGCTTCATTTTAACTGAGGAGAATTTGATCCAAGAGTTCCAAGCATCAAACTAAGTCTAAGACAGATTTGCCAAATGAACTACTTTGCTTTTCATAATGGTACCCATAGTCTGAATGAGTCTTTCACCTGTCCCATTGTTTTCCTCAAGACCAGATTAGAGGAAATCTGTGAATGTACGCATGAAAGATGAAATGATGTTCCACTTCACAGTTGGCTTTATCTTGCTCCAACTTAATGCATTTCCCAATCCCTGTTTGCCAAGAACGAATAAATAGCTTTATCTTGAATTTTGCCCATGTCAAGATACAACTCTCAGAATAGGAGTGACTGATTACCTTGTTCCGTCTCTCTCCTCTGTTTTGTGTATTTATCTTCTTAGAGAAAAGCTTGTTTAGAATGTAGCTGATATAGACTATTGTGACATGTTTTGGAAGAGTTAACCTGAACACTGGAGGGAGAGATTCCTACCTCCAGCTAAAAGCCAGGCAGGTGTATACCTACATTTCTTTAGAATGTAAAACCTTAGGCTTGAGCTCTGCAGGAAGAGGAGTGCCAGAAGAACAGGAAACTGGAAAGGCTCGAGGACCGTGCTTGGCTTAGCAGTATGTAATAATGCAAAACAGTTGTAACCTGTTAGTTCTATAGATTGTGTATCCTATACCTTTAAATTTAAACTAGTTTATAAAAACTTTATGAAAGGATGCTTTTGAAAAAACTTTTGGCAGAAATATCTTTCATTTATAATTCCATGGAAGACTGCTTTAATTAGCCTAGGTGAAAAGTAGTCCTAGTGGTGTAAATATGTATAATTAGAATTGCCTAATTTCACTGTGAGATCTGACTTTTAAGTGGCAAACGGATCAACAAATCTTGCTCATGGAGTTTTCTGTGGGGTTGTTAAAATGCAAAAGCTTTATTTTTTTTAATAATGACATATTACTTTAGTGTCAGATAATGGTATGGAATCTGTTCCCCTGCTTTCCCCTGCCATTATTGCTTCAGTTTATAGATTGCCAGCAGAGCTCATAAATAGAGCAGGGGTTTGCCCATTCTGATTGGACATCCCATGTTCTGTCCAGACTGTGTCGGCAATTATGATATGAACTATGTTAGGCTTCTCAGTGCTTTTTTTTTCTTTTTTGATAAGATGGATATCAAAAATAGTTGCTGTGCAAAAGTTAGTAGTCTTCTTCAAGAAGAAAACCAATTCCTTTTCTAATAATATCCTGTGAAATTGCTTCATTCATTCCTTTGTTTTTAAGCCAAATGTCAGCAGAATACTGCTGCTTTTATCTAGTAATTTTGATATGTAAGTATTAATGCATTTTTAAAAGATATCTGCATTGAAAAATGCTTCTCCCAGTGTCCTGCCTATTATGCTTTGTTCACATTTTCTGTAAGAGACCTGGGGAGTGTGTATTGTGTACATGTATCATTTTAGTCAGGTATTGTAGGTCAAATGTAATTATAAGTGAAGTTGATGAACATTCATTTTGAGTGAGTCTTTGATTGTAAACTTAATTTCCAATTTGCCCTTCATTGTTCACAGCTTTTTTGTCTTAAAGTTTGGCTAACTGGGTCTGTTCCATTGTGCAATGTTTTAAGAAAATAGAATTTAGTATAAATCAGGTTACTTCCATATTGAAAGGAAAACAATTGAAACTGTAGATTTAAAATTGTTAACCATTCCTGACAATTCTAACCTGACTATTCCACTGTATACAATCTGATTTTTTAAAATTGTAGACATATGATCTTGGTTTAAAGTGTTTTAAAAAGTGTTATTGTTGTTTAAAAATGAAAAAAAAAATGAAGCATATCTGCTAAAAGAGCTGTCAGTTTTCATTACTGACTCTGTAAAATACACTGTTCTTTGTGTACTGTGTGTTATTTTGCCAGCTGCTGCATTAGCCTTCAGAAGTATTTGGAAGATGAACTACATTTCTTGCAAAAGTACATTCCTTTCTGTGGTATTTTGTCCTGTAACTGAAGTGTAGTAATTATTTTATGGAATTGTTAGCACTTCTGTACCAACTTTGAATAAAACGAAAAATTTACATTGTTTTTGAGTGAGTATTTTCAGTATGAATACATCAAACCCCCCTCCCCCATTGACAGTGTGTTATGTCTCAAAAGTTGAAGAGGTTGTGGCTCAATTTCTTATTCTCTTGGCTTATAAGTGGTTTACAGTGAATTTGCCCCTGTAGGTTATTGTCACTTTTATCCTTTATAAACACTGATGTACAAGTATTGGCTGAGAATAGAATTACATATAAAACATGGATTAAGTAAAACTATTCTTCCACTTCAAGTTTTGAAATAATTTCAAGTTATAGGAAAGTTGTAAGAATGAAGGAAGAATTTAGGAATTCTCTTATCCAAATTCACTAGTAAATATTGCCACATTTGCTTTGCTATTCTTATACATTTTCCAGAACTTTTGAAAGAACCATTTGCAGACATAATTCTCCCCTTCATAAGTTCTTTGGGGTATATTTTTTGAGACAAGGGCAGTTACTTGTTATCAAAATCTGGAAGGCAAAAGTGATTTTTAATCAAAGACTAGACTATTCAGATATTTCTAGTTCCAGTATGGTTGATTTAGGAACATCTCCTCCTCCCTCCCCTTTGGTGCTGGAGATCCAACTGAAGGCCTTGCACATGCTAGTTAAGAACTCTTATCACTGAGCTTACATCCCCAACCTGGGAACTTGTAGTCCATAGCAGTTGGCTCTATGTTGCTTGTTTCCTTTCATCTAGAAGAGTTCCTTGGCCTTTGTCTTTCATGGTATTGATGTTTTTAAAGTGTATAGGCTAGTCATTTGTGAATGTCTCTCCTTGAGTTGGATTTATTTGCTTCCTCACAATTAGATTGAGACTACATTTGTGGTAGGAGTATGATGTAATTGATGTGTCCTCAAAACTTCACACTGGGGACATGTGATGTCATGTCCCATTGTTCACATTAACTTTGATACTTGATTAAGGTGTTGTCTATCAGGTTTCTCCACTGTGAAACTGCCATTTTCCCCCTTGGTAATAAGTAATTTGTGGGAAAATTATGTGGGGGCATTAAAAAGCAATCTATTCCTCATCAAACTTGAACTATCTAGTTAGTATGGCTGTATAATTCTTGCCTAAGTTATACTGATGGTATAAAATGGCTATTTTTCTTTTTTCTTTGGTCATACTGAACTCAAGAGCTTCTCTTTTGCCTGAGTACTTGTCAGTATAAATTCCTCAATTATTTTATTCAATGGGTTATAATGGATTATAATCATTTTGTTCAAATGTTTGCACAGTTAGCAAATGAGACTTTTCAGGGCAAAAGTTTTGTGTTCTTTGTGACATTTTTCCATCAGTGTACTTCTTATTTTCCAACACAATAAGCAGTGAAGGCTCATCTTGTCCTTTCCTTGCCCTAGTCAGAGAGGCCTTTAGTAGGGAATGGTCTGGATATGCTCACTGCCACAGGGATGTCATGGCTGCTCTCTCCGTGTATGGAGCTACTGATGACTGAAGCTCTAGCTAGCACCAGAGGTTTCTTTTTAGCTTTTCCTCATTCTGTGTTCATATTTTCTCCAACTATGATATTAACATTCCCTCCCACCCTCAATCCTGTAACTCGTTGCCATTAATGTTTTTTGTTTTAGAATGTCTAATAATGTTTGGCCAAATACAGAATTCTATACTGGAAAGCATTTTCAAAATACATAGACTAGAAGCTAGAAAAATATTGAAATTGTAAACATAAGACCGTATTTTTCTAGCTTCTAGTCTTTACGTTTCTAATTTTGTAATATGCCTAAATGAAAGGTTTTTTTTTAATTGGCCTTAGTGGTCTCTTAAAATATGGCAGTTCAGTTCTGGGCTAATCGTTCTGTTTTCTCCTTTTTGGAACCATTTTTATTTACTTCTTGGACCTTCTAGACTGGTACTTTGTTTTGTTAAATTTTTTTATATTTGTTTTTTAGTTGTAGTTATTTATTTATTTTTATGAGTTGCTGAGGATTGAACCCAGAGTCGCACACAAGCTAGGCAAGTGCTCTACTGCTGAGCCACAACTCCAGCCCTGTTTTGTTAAATCTTGTAATTTTCATTTCTTTGTGCTCTTTCTAGGAGAGTTTATAAACTTTCTTTAAACAATTTCTATCAGGTTTTTAATTTTAAGCTCCTTTATTTCCTTAATCTTTATTGCTTCTTGTTCTTGTTTAATAGATGTTGTATCTTATCATATCTGAAGACACTGGAGTTTTTTTCCCTCCTACATTATTTATTCCAAGACCATTTTTTGTTTGTGTTGGTCTTTTGTACTGGGCTTTCCTCAGATGTGTGCTGATCCTTGGTCGTCTGCTTATATTTAATAAGGCAAATTTAAAATGCTCTGAATGTGTCGATGGAGCTTATCAGCTTCAATAGTTGGCTTTCATGGTCTTGTGGTTTGTAGGGTCTTTCATTATCTTTAGAATGGGTCAAATTCTCCAAAGGAAGTTGTTGATTCGTTTTAAACTGAAGGGTAAAAATTCATTTTTTTTTTCTGTGAGTCAGTGGGGAAAGAACAGAGGGGTCTTGGCAGTCACTATGCCGTGTTTTTCCTTAATCCCTTTTTGGTATAGCACTCCCACTTTATGGCTGTACTAGTGGTCTCCAGTCCAGAGAATAAACTTCTATGCATCTAGGGATCCTATTGCCCTCTCAACTTTCAGCCAATTCTGAGTAGTTTAGTCCCATACTTCTGCTTTCAAAGGTGCTCAGATCAACTCCCAGATATTCGAGGAATTCTACGTTGTATATGTGGTTAATTCTTAGTTTTCTCCACTATTGCTTGTTTTTGGGTGGTGGGGAGGTAGGTACCCGGTATTGAACTTAAGGGCACTTGGTCACTGAGACATATTCCTAGCCCTGTTTTGTATTATATTTAAACCAGGGTTTTACGGAATTGCTTAGCACTTCGTTTTTGCTGAGAATGGCTTTGAATTTTTGATTCTCCTGTCTCGGCCTCCCGAGCCACTGGGATTACAGGCATGTACCACCTCACCAGCTCTCTTTCCCACATTCTTGTAGGGCTGTTTCTTTAAAATCATGATATATATATATAATATAAAATGGGATATTATGTTGTACGCCTGGAATATTTTTTTTCACTTTTACCTCAATAAAGCTGATAAATGATCTCTTTATGGTAGTTTTGGTAGGTTCTCTAGAGGGGCATCATTAGATGCTTGAGTTCAGTACTACAGCTTGTCTGGAAGTCCTGGTGTCCACTCTTGAATTAGCCTTTGAAAGTTGAAATTTCAGAACTTACTGCCCATTTCTGCCCTCCTTGAAACAACATTTTGACTACCAGTTAAGTTAGAGTGCTAGAGTTCTGCTTTTCTCTTTAAGTGCAAAACTGTAAAGACTGTTTGCATATCAAAAAGGCCTTAGAAGTTGTATAATTGATTATTTTGTGCAATGCATGAATATCACCTTTAAATACTCAATTCATAACTGACACAGATGTAGTGCATTGATTATTTTTTGTAGTTCTTAATTTCTCCAAATTTACTGTGACCCTGAATGCTTGCCTGTTGGGTAAATGTAGGGCCAGATTCCTGCATGCTCATTTTTGTTACCTGATCCATCCTTAATCATTTTTTATGTGTATTTCTGTTAAAAGTCAGCATTTGTAGCATACATTGTTGATTCCTTTGCATTGAGCTCAAGGCCAATAGCCCTGCAATGCATGTTTGAATAAAGCTTACTTATCTCCTGAAGCCACATCACAGCCTTGTGCTTAAGAACACTAGACGGCACTTTAGCACTACAATTGGGTGTTGTGAATAGTGAAATCACCAACGAAAGCACACAAATGCAAAAATCCCGTAGCACTGCAAAGATTGTGCAAAGGATATTTGTTTATGGTATGAGAGAACTGAAACTAGAATGCTGCCTTACTTGTCCCTACCTGGGGTTATGTGCAACAGATGCTACTCTGCATGTGTGCATGCATACAGTTGGCTGCAAAAGTGCTAGGAATATGGATTTGGAGGTTACAAATAAGTTCTAATAGGTAAATTGGCAAACATGGATTACACAATAATAAGAATCAATTGTAATTGTGAAGCAAGTGCATGTAATCGTTATCCACATAAAATAGAATTAATTATTAGTGCTGCTGCCCAAGAACACTCATTTTTTTCCCAGAGAGTTCCAATTTTAAGGAGTTTTCTTCTTGATGCTTTATCTCTGGCTTTTGATCCCAAATTTTACTGCAGAAGTGTCATCTTTTCCTTCCTTTATTTGAAATAAATGTATTCATAGTATTTAAAATCAGGCTTACTCTTCTTCCTTCTTTGGGATGTTATCTTATTCATTTCCTGGTGCTGTAACAAAATAATTTAGACAGTAATTTATACAAAGTAGAGATTGATTTAGCTAATGATTTTGGAGGCTGGGATGTCCAAGAGCATGGTGCCAGCATCTGCCCTATGCCTCCAATCTGGTGAGGGCCTTCTTGCTGCATCAGGACATGGTAGAAGGCATCACATGGCAAGATAGAGCAAGGTAGCCAGAGAGCACTCGTACATACCAAAGCCACTCCGATGGTAATCCATTTACCTCCCAAAGGCTCTCCAAATATTAGCATGAGTTTAATGATTAAGTTTCCAACACATGGAATTTGTGGGACACATTCAAATCATAGTGTGTAGCACAGGATATAGATTTCAGATCCTTACCATCCCTAGACAACTTTGAGGCAGTTGGTCCTTTTTCACTTGAAGTCTCCAAGTTAAATTCAATACTCTAAGTAGACACTGCTAACGTTAGGTTGTGGAAATGAGAAATCAGAACAACAAAATGAAGACTGCCATTCCCTTAGGTTTGCTCCCTTTCCAGTTCCCATTTGAAATCTCATACTCTATGTCAGACCCCCTATTGGGTCCTATAATGGCCTCAGGATTGCTGCCTCAGTTTCCAGAAGTTTTCATAACTTTCCAGAATCTGGGTTTTATTGCTCTAACATTCCCTATACACTCTAGGAGTTGCGTGTTATTGAGTTTTTAATTTTGTCCTGAGAATTTTAGAAATTTATAAGCACCATTAAGTGTGACTGACTGTAGTTTTGTTTTCATCTTTCACTTTTTTTATTCTTCGGTCCTTTACTCCACATCTGTTTCAACTAATAGGCTGTGCATTAGCTTTATTATACATCTGTCTTTTAAAAGAAAAGTTTTTCTCTTTGCAATGAAGATTTTATATTTTATGACTTTATTTTGTATTTCCTTCCCTTTCATTTGGATTAAAAGTTACCAATATATTTTAGTTTTTTGTTTTTTTTTTTTTTTTGGTAGGGGTCAATCCCCAGGGTGCTATATTACTGAGCCACATCCCCAGTCTTTTTTCTTTTTTTAATTGCCAGTCTTTTATCTTTTGAGACAGGGTCTTGCTAAGTTGCTGAGGCTAACCTCAAATTTGCCATCCTCCTGCATCAGCCTCTCGAGTCTCTGTGATTATAGGCATGCACCAAGCCCAGTTCATTTCTCAACTCTTTCACTTGAAATTTTCATCAGAATTTATTGAACACATACTGTGTGCCAGGGTCTTTGCATTTCTGTCATCTTGTAAAGAGGAGTAAAATGCAACCTTAAGAAGTTTTGTTTAGGGAAACAAATAGACTCCATAATTATATTTGCAAGATATGTATAGAATGAGAGATAGCTAGGTGATTACAAGTACTTCTATGAAGTAGGTGAATCTCGATGAATGTTTTTATTCCTATAATTCTTTAGTGCTTGTGCACCCTTCCACTTCCCTATTAACGGCTTTCTTCCTATCACTTGAATTTAAGCACTGCCACAGTGGCTTAGTTGGTGGACCCACTGTGGGTCCATTGTTCAGCATGGCATGCCAATCTAACTCTTGCCAGAACCTTTCTGATTCTGTCAGTACATTTTTTTTTTTTTTAAAGAGAGAGAGAATTTTTTTTTAATATTTATTTTTTAGTTTTTGGCGGACAACATCTTTGTTTGTATGTGGTGCCTAGGATCAAACCCAGGCCGCACGCATGCCAGGCGAGCACGCTACCACTTGAGCCACATCCCCAGACCCTCTGTCAGTACATATTTTAAAAACTCTTGACCCAGTTATCAAACTGATGTTTTTTTTAAGCCTTATCCTGGCATTTAGAAGATTCACAGGACCTCAATAGAATTTCCTTATAAATGTGTCCAAATCTCTGATTGAGTCTTTATCTCCCCTGGCATTCCTTTTGAAAGAAAGGAATCAGTACTGTCCCCTCCCTTCTGCTTGTGAAGAGGCTAAAATCCGAAGTGAAGGAAAGAGACTGGATTGTGGATGAAGGAGAGCAATCAATAAGAAAGGTAGCTCAGTAATGTCTACCTGATTCCTACTCTGCTGACCAGCTCACAAGCTTTGGCATTTCATTTACTTTCTGCCATAGTAACCAGGCCTCCTGCCAATCTTCCTTTTTCTCATATTCTTTTATTAATCTGTAAGTGCTTTTGGAAAGCAGGTGGGAAGGACAGAAATGGACCCTGTAAGAGGGTTGTGGACTTGAGAATGTCCTCAGAGCAGCAAGCATGAGTGCCTTAATTTTGGCATTGTTTCTAGCCAATGAAATGGTATTTTGAACCAGTAGTCACCCATTGAGTTTGCCATTTGTCCACTTCACCTTCAGGGATTACTGCAGTATTCCTTAAGTTAGATTTGGAAGCTATCATTGCTTAAAATCCTTTTTAAAGTTTAGTTAAGCCAGATTCGTACATCTTTGGAATGATGAGACCAGCCAGGTCCTATTAAGAATATAATTCTGTGGGCTGGGGTTGTAGCTCAGTGGTAGAGCGCTCGCCTAGCATATGTGAGACCCTGGGCTCAATCCTCAGCACCACATAAAAATAAATAAATAAAATGAAAGGTATTATGTCCATCTACAACTAAAAAAATTTTTTTTTAAGTATAATTTTATATGTGCACCTGAGGAGCTTTAACTTGTCTTTTTTTTGGGGGGGGGGAGGGTACTGGGACTGAACTCTGGGGCACTCAACCACTGAGCCACATCCCCAAACCTGTCTTTTTGTATTTTATTTAGAGACAGGGCCTCAACTAAGAGTTGCTTAGTGTCTCGCTTTTGCTGAGACTGCCTTTAAACTCAAAATCCTCCTGCCTCAGGCTCCCAAGCTACTGGGATTACAGGCATGCACCACTGCACCTGGTTTAACAAGTCTTAATGCCAAGAATTTTTGAATTCTCAGGATAGTTCTATATAAGTGTAAAATGTAACTTCAGATGGTGCAGAATATTTAAAAGCATTCATGTTTGTAAGGTTCCCAGCTGATTGCAGCATGTGCTGAGGAATTCCGTTGTGACTTTGGCTTTTGCCTTTGACTTAATTGTGAAAGAAATGATTGGTTTTATGCAAGTGAGCCCAAAACTTGTCCTTAAATGATATCCAAATGATGTGCTTTGGCTCGAGACTCCAGAAACTGTATTGTGGTTGCACTACATAAATTAATGCTAACTCTAGGCAAATAACAGGCAACTAGTAAATTCATACAAGGTTTGATTTCATGTAATCATGACTTCTTGTTCTGAGTGGTAGCTCTTTAAATTATTCATTTTTAGCATTTTAGTACCAATGCTGATTGGCTCAGCATGGGCTTGCTGCATGGGCCCCCTGGATGGGAAAGTCTGGTTTATGATATTTTACTGGCCTTGTAGATAAAGTTACTTTATCTACCTTCTATATTTGCAAGTTCAGCCAACCATTACCTCACTATGAAAAACTATGACTATTTTATTTTTGACCCTTAGTTTAATAGAACATTAATCTGTGCCTAACTCAGATCAGCTGCTGGACTAGTAATCAGATTGTTGCTCTTTTTTCCTTTTTTTAAAAAAATTCAGTTCTTTTATTTTTATCATATACCCCAAAGAATGAATTTTCATGTTGTATTTCCCAGGTCTCCAGAATCTTATTCCTAGCTGCATGGCCCTAGAATGGGCAAGCCCCTCCTTTTTTCCTTATCACCTTGGCTTCATTGGCCACTGTAGTGCCAGAGCCAGACTATGCCTGGTCCTGTTACATGCTTTGTTTTGCTTGGATTCTAGAGTCAGTGATTTCTGAGCTCCTGACTTTGAGATTCCAGTTTTCCTGATTTCCCAAGAAACAGAGTAAGAAGTTGTAACACAACTGATGATGCTAGAGGTACCAGTGTGCAAGGCTCTATGGATGTGGAGTCAATGAATTCTAAATGTTTAGGTGTAGATCTGGGACTTACAAGAATTCACAAAATATTTTACCTTTAAAAAATTAAAGGAAAGTAAATTTGCCCCCAGAGGAATAAGGTTCTAGTGTAGCCATGTGGAAAATGGTATGGCGTTTCCTTAAAAAAATGACAGCTAACTACCATATGATATCAAAATATACTTCACTAAGAAAAACTATGAGTTTTTATGGGTATATATACTCATTTCTGAGTATATATCCCAATGAAAAAAACAACAGGATATTAAAGAGACACCTGCTGTTATACGTTTATTGCAGTAAAGGTGAATAGTAGAGGCTGGGAATTTCAGGGAGATTGTGGGGGCAGGGGTGATAAAGAGAAACTGGTAATCAGGTATAAAAATAAAATTATATATAGGAGGCTCAAGTTCTAGAGTTTTATAGCACAGTGTGGTTCAAGTTAATAATAATTTATTGTATATTTCAAAATAGCTAGAAGAATGGATATTGAATGTTCCCAACATGAAGAAATGATAAATCTTTGAGATGATGGATATGTTAATTATCCTGATCTGATCATTACACAGTGTATATATGTATTGAAATATACTAAAACTCAAAAAACTGACACAAAATTGTATATTAGTGGAATCCCATGAGTACATACAGTCTATAAGTGTATATAATTATTATGTATTGAAGGTTTTTGACAAGTTTTGTTTCTAAAACACCCTTTTGATGCTCATTATAAATCGGGTAATAGCCCAAAGTGTTACAAAAGAAAAGACTTCTTGTTTACTACCCAAGGAAGAGTAATGACATTTGGGTGGTTCCATGCCACTTTTCCATCTATGTGTGTATATAGTGCTTTCTTTTTAGGAAGAAAATGTGGCTGTATATTCTACATGCTTGTTTTTCTTATTAAAATGTTTTTATGGAACATACAAGTTTCAATGTATTGATTTTTAATGGCTACATAAAAACATTTTGCTTGTTCAATGAATGAAAATAATTCATTGAATCCCTCTTATTAATGAACAACTAGATTTCTATGTATTCACTGTCCTCATAACTTTTGGTGAACATTTTTATAGCAGAAACCTTGTATATGGATATAATAGTTTGCTTAAATTCTTAGATGTGGTAGGGTTGAAAGTATAAACATGCCTGTCCAGAAAGTTTATTTTTATCAGCATTATAGGTGAGTGAGTGAAGAAACTGAAGACTTTAAACTATTGCCTTTTTACGCAATAGTTTAACTTCTACACATACCAAATCTGGTACTCACATCAGTTCTACCCCAAGTATAAATTCTGTCAGTCGTCTTTCTGTACTCCTATCCCAGTGTTAGCCAGACCTGCTTGGAGAATACCCTAACTGGCCCTCTTTGCACCTCTCAAAAGGGCATTCATTTTTTAGGGCCTTCTCTAATCAACAGTCAGAAGTAGTTCTTCATCTGAGTTCTTGAAGCAAGGTTGCCTTTTCACTTCAGTCTTGCCTATGTTTCCATTCGCCTTTTATTAGTATTAATACTAATATTAGTATTCTTCATAGACTGTCTTCATGTCTGTATCATATGCTGCTTCACATATTTTGGAGAAGGATTTTATAGTAAGCAACTTGTGGAAAGACGCTTTGAGAAGAATGTTTCCAGATAAATAGTTCAGCCACAAAGGTTCAATATTTGACTGTTCCTGCTTGGCCCATAATGGTAGTTTCATAAGGTTCAATTTACCTTTCTGATACCCACAGAATTTGGTGTGCCCATGAGAGATGATTCAGTTTGCTCCCTTTTGTGCTAGAGGAGAGGAGTGTGTATGTCCTGTAAGACTCACTTGTGCTATACAAGTTATCTTAAAGTAGCTCTTCAATAAAATCTCTTAAGTGTATTTCCCCCATATTGATTACTTAATATGTAATATCATATATTTAGCAATTTTTAGGGTTCTATAGCCTTAACAAGTAAGTGACCCCTTGTTAAGTCTGGACTATAAATCTACAGAATTTGGTGTATTTTTTTTTTTTTTTTGCAGAGCCACATAACAGTGGCTTATAAAATGAGACATGTTTTCACTACATTACAGTATTTTCCTAGTACACTTTGTGTGTATTGATTCTTGTTTCCTCTTCTTCCCACTGCCCTACTTTTTAGAGCCTGATAAGTCTTTGTTCAGTAGTTACTCTGTATTTATTGTATATGGCCTGTTAACCATGATTCATGGAAAGGTAGTAGAATAATTATGTTTTCAAAAGTGTTTTCTATCTTTGACCTTTGAAATGCCTATAGAAGTTCACTTCCAGTTATTTGGTGCATAATAACCCATTTAGGTAAGTGGTCGTGTTTAAACATGTATTTAGGTGTCTTTATGTTTCTTAGCATTCGTGGCTTGTCCTTACAGAATGACATTCTGATTTTAAATAGCTTCTGTGTTTGATAATTTTTTAATCCTTTATTACCTAGAACACAGCAACTGTTGGTTTACCAAATTGGGGGACAAGGGGTTCTGGAACCAAAATATGTGATCAAAAGTTTTGGGGGTAACAGTGTCAGTGAAGCTTTGCACACTACCTAGGCAGGGCTGAAATTTCACACACTTAAGGTTGTTCTTCCAGGGTCTGCTAGTTGCAGAATTACTGCCATTCCCCTGGAGACCTGTTGAACTATATAGAAAGGTTAGTGCTATGGATTTTCTTTTTCAAATTGTTATGAGAATTCTTAGCAGAATTTCCAGGGACAGTCTCTCTATTGAAAAAAAAAATTAAATTTAAAGGAAATGTTTTAAAGGAGATAGGTCTTTAAGGTTCAACAGAGAATGGAAAAGCTTTTGCCTTTACATTTTCATAGGTTTTTATATTTTCTGTCCTGGCTGTACCTGCTCTGGCCCTATAACTCTGTAGGAGGCACTCTGGAAGAGGGCAAGTTGTAGGTATGTGCCCTTAAGTTTTGTGAGTTCCAGGTGTTTTTAATTTCCCAGTGAATGGGGAGAGTGGTATTGTGCTAGTTGGGTGCGCTGGCTCAAAATGAATAGATAAATTTGTTGTTGGCAAGTTTCTTTTCTGGGACATAAGTATATATAATTAGATTAAGCATCAGTCTTTGATCTTTTCATGAATTATTGGTTAAAATAACTTTATTGAGAGGATTTTGTTTTAGGGCAAGTAAGATGCCGGTCTGTTATCCTTCTCACCTCTTTGCTCTCATCTTTATTATAGAAACTGCCTGTCAAGAATTTCTAGAACTGTGATTTTCAACACTATCTGAGGACCTTTGGGCTTCCCCAGTACTCTTGGAGGGGATCATTGTGAAAGCAATAGAGTTGACCTCTGAACAACATGAGTTTGAACTTCATAGGTTCATGTATAGGCTTTCTTTTTGTGTGTGTGCGTGTTATGAACTCCCATTTTTATTCCATATACAGATTGCAGAATCACATCAGTTACACTTCTATTGATTTACATATTGACATACTCAAGTCTGTTGTACTTCCTTTCTTTTTAAATTTGGGTTCATTTGAAAAAACTCAAACGAACCACATGTCCTGGAAATATAGGAAAAAGGAAAAGACACATCATAAATACTTAGAAGATGATAGTCTACTTTATCATTGAGTACCATAAAGTATACACAAATTAATTATAAAGAGTTAAAATTTATTAAAATTTATACATGTACATATTTAGATTGTATGTGGACAAATAAAGGTATAGTATTGAATCATAATTGCATAAAAGTAAGTGTAGAACACATTGTAATTCTTTAATAATTTCCTAGCTATCTCTTGTTGATGTTATAGTGAGCTCAGGTATTGCAGGTATCTGTTTAAAACACTGTGTGGATGTAGTTACCACATGAGCAGTTCCTCTGTACTGTAAAAAGTATCCTGCCATTTGTCATGTTTTTTGCTGTGTGTAATTCATACAACATAAAAGTATGTTAATTGACTCCTGTGTTACCAGCAGGCTATTAGTATTAAGGCTTCTGGTTAACGGCAGGCTATTAGTATTAAGTTTGGGGGTATTCAAAAGTTAGGCTTGGGTTTTCAACTTCTGGAGATGGGGTGTCAGCACAACCAAGTGGGTAAAAGAGCAAGCACATTGACATAAATTTGGACAGTGGTACCAGTTTCCACTAGTAGTCCATGTATTCTTCACCACCACACAATTGCAGTTTTCAAAAAAGGCAGTTTCACGAAGGAATGCCCTTTAGAATGATGAATGGTACCAGAATAGAGAGGAATTTAGCCTTGGTAGGGGATTTAGAAGTGATTGGGTTCAACCTCCCACCCACTGCAAATATTGATGAAGGTGGGCATCCAATATCTTATTTGTATCTCAGGTGATGGAGAGCCAATACTTTACATGGCAACCAATTTCATTTTCGTACAGCTGTATTTTTCAGAAATGTGTTCTGCAAAACACAAAGGCTGTTTTTCTGTAAACTTTACCCTTTGATTCTAGTCTACCCTTGAGGTCAAATCAAAAAGCAAATCTCTTTTACATAATAGACCTGCAAATATTTGAAGTTAACTGTTGGGTTTTCTTTGTCTTTTGTATACTAATGGTTATGGTCATTTTAGTAATTGATAATGTAAAAATTGATTTTAATTTTTTCTAGGAGTAATTATTTTAAAAAATACTGTTACTTTAAATTGTCAGGTGATACTTTATCTTACCAGCAAATAATTAGAACAGTGTAATTTTTTTTTTCTTTTTCGATATACATGACAGTAGAATGTATTTTGACATACGTACATGAAATACAGCTCATTCCAATTAGGATCCCATTCTTGTGGTTGTGTACATAATGTGGAGTTGCACTGGTCATGTTAAAATATAGTCTTTAGAAAATATATATAGTCTTATCAATTTTGAAATGAAATATTAACTCTGGTCACTGTGGCCATGCAGTAGATCAGTATAACTTCTCTCACCTAACTTAAACGTCTTACACTTTGACTAACAAGGTTCTTCTCCCCCCATTCCCTACTTCCCTCAATAAATGGAACAACCATCCTACTCTTCATGTCTGCATTCTGCTCTTTTAGATTCTGCACATAACTGAAATCATGCTTAGAACAATGTAACTTTTATCATTTATATTTGAATGTGTATTTGAACTTGATGTCGAAACATGTGAAATGTTTTATATAGCTATGAACTGCATGATGGCTTTTCATTCAGCGATGGATTGCATATAAGCTAGTGATCTCATAAGATTGTATGACTCAATGATAGCATATGTTTGCATAGTGACCGAATGCATGACTGCATTTAGTTTCACTTCTAGATGAATTCTGGATCTTTTTGAAATATAATATCAGTATTAACAGCATTTTGGTACTACATAAGACAAAGAGGAAAGCACTAGTATTGTAATTTGGCTTCGTTCTTATGGTCACTACCCTGGCAGTGAGCACTGTGTTATAGATAGGAGGAAACTCGGGATCCTTGAGAGAAGATAGGAATAAGGAAGCAAGAGATGCTCTTAGGAAGGTACAATTGATACCTTAAATAATTTAACCATCTGTCTATACTTATTCCTTATTGTGGACTCTTAAGACTTTGGAATAAAGTTGTGTACCTGATGAGCAAAGTTAGCAAAAGAATATTGATTACCATAAGTGATGTTAGAAGTAAATGAGAATGACATCAGGAATGCCCAGAAGGGGTTCTTTGGGTGATGAAGATTCAGAAAGGAGGGACATAAAAAAGAGACTTATCAAATTGTGTATGTCCTCAGGAGGTATTGAGAATTACAACATTATAAATATTGTTTAGGTAAGGCTTGTAGAAACAGGAAAATTGAGAACCACTTATTTGGCAGAGGAGAAAACTGAGGCATGACTTTATCCAAAGTGTTATAGCTCATTAATCAGTGATCAGGGACTAGATTCTGGTTTTCCTAGTTCTAGTTCATATTTATTATTTATTTTCCACTCAGCCCCCCAAAATTGTTTAATTGGCATATTGGTAGGTTGGGAAAGTCTCAGAGGGTACTGCTTTCAGATGGGTGGGGAAAGCTCATTAAAAAGCATGCATGACTTAGAATAGATGGAATTGAATGGCTCAGAGACCTTGTAACTGAGAATCATGGCCACAAAATCATTTGCTTTCAATGAACCATATACTTTTACAAATTGTGCTAAACAGACCCCCCCACACACACACACCCAGCCTAAGTATTTCATTTTATTGGATCTCTAGGCTTCATCAAATTAGGGAGGCTGAATTTGGCAACCTGGGTTGATTAGATTAAGAGCATATGGATGGGGTAGTGAGTACAGAATCTGTTCTGAGCCCTGTGGTAAGTTGAGGCTGATGGTGGTCATTCATTAGGTGGTAACCCTGTATGTTTCTCTGATGGCCCATCCTATGGGGAATTCACTTTTTGTACCTCTCAGTCACTTGTGGTTATCTGGTGCATTTTAGGGTGAGTGGATTGAGGCCCTACCAATTTCTTCAATCCATCACAATGTAAAGCAGGGATTATTATATTAGGAATTGGGCCATATGGTCTCTGTTTTAACCACAGATCTCCTTTTAAGCACAAAAGCAGCCCTTAGACATTATGCAGATTCATGAGTTGGCCATGTTCCAGTAAAACTATTTGCAAAAATAGGTAGTGATCTGCATCTGGCCCATGGGCCCTGGTTTGCTGAGCCTGCTTTATTATAGGAGGGACATGTTGGACTACCCTAATAAACAAGAAATGTTTTTGCTCTTCCTTCAGTCTTTTTAACATTTGGGGTAATTTGAAGTTGCAGTCAAATTAATATAACCATTCAAGTATTCTTCCAACATGACCTTTACATACCAAAGTCAAACAGGTGTGTTTTGATATTTTCCTAAATTACATTCTTGTTAGCAGCATTTCCCCATTTTGGCACAGATGTTAAAAAAAATTTATTTTACAAGCTTTTACTTCAGAAGAGGGTACTCCCTATTTCGTGTTGTAAACAATTTGGTTAGATTTTAAACAAGACATGAGATATTGAGATAGTCTTCTTTAATCAAGCAAAACTTAAATTAAAATTTATGATTTAGGTTACTAATCAAAAGACTGTAGGAATCTATAATTTAATTATTTAATCTATAATTTTTTAATCTTTAGATAGACTGTACATCCACTGTATTATAAGTTAATTGATGTAATGCCAGGTCAAGAAATAGCATTTTTAATGAAATGAAATATTATCCTGTTAATAATGAGGCTTCTGCAGAAATATGAAAATGTCTTTGTGAACTACTGAAATGTGAAAATTCAGTTTTCATGTGATTAGAACTGCATATATTTGATACTATCATAAGGAGCAATTGCCATAGAGTTTTTACATAGTTAATGGGAAGAGATTTTGATCCCTAATGTTATTATTTTCAGGAAAATTCTGTTTTATCATAAGGTTGGTTAAATATATAAACATAATATTTCAGTTGGGATTATTTAAATCAATAGTGGACTACAACATGAAACAAAAGTGAAAATTTTCTAAACTTTATGATAATGTCTTAGCAGTATTTGTCAGAAAGAAAATGTTTCCAAAATAGTAGATTTTCCATGGTCACCAGAATGACTATGGAAAATCTACTATTTGCAGTTTTCTGATCATTGCAGCCATGGGGAGAAAGCCTTTTCTTCAGTTCCCTCCTGTACTTCAAGATCTCCTTGCTTGTGTTGTTCTCTGAGTTCTAGAAGTGCCCCTGTTTGCTACTCCTTCCACCTCCCCTAGCTGTTTTCCTTTTCCTTACCACAGGCTCTTCAGTTACTAACTGCCTTGTCATAGCATCTCTTAGAGGCTCAGTTCCAAGTCTGTAAAGCTTCTCAGCTCCTTTTTTACTTTATTTTATTTCTTGGTGAAGGTTAAATATGTAATAATAAAACACTACTAGACCAATGTCAGGCCTGTTGCAGTCAGGTAGTAAATCATGGCTGTCATTGTTGTTGTTATTTAAAAATGCTACATTTAATCTCTTGACTGGTGCATTTGCCATTAACTCCTGTTTTACTCTTAATGTGTTTTTTCTCCTGAAACACTTTGCTCAGACTTGCTTGCCCCTTGAGCTCTGGCACTTTCTCCCTGTCATTGCTGTCCCACCTTTGCCTTGGGAACTGCAGTCTGCCTTCTGACCACATGTTGCTAAGTGCCCCTGTACTCACCAGGTTATGGCTCTTACTTTACTCCATTCTCAACCCCACATTGTGGAGGCTGTCTCTTTTCTTAATTTTTTGTGACAAGGCAGGCTCCTGATATTCCTCATAGTTTTGACTTTGAGTCCTCTTGTCAGCTTCTAGATGTTTATGCTCTTCAAGGTTCTGTTGTTCATACCCTCTTCTTCCCTCACTGCAGGAGCCACCTCCTCAGGGCTTCCAGTAGCTGGATGCACAGATGACTATAAAACATGCATTTCTAACCCACCTGTATTGGAATTTAGAATTTCTATCTTTGGGTCAACCCTGGGAGCCACAGACATCTCACACTTTGTGTGTCCTAAACCCAGTTCATTGTTTACTGTCCCCAGCTGGTTTCTCCAGATTTCTGTCAGCTGCTAATGACACTAACCACCAGGTTTTGGTGCCCTCTTTTGCCACAGCTTACCCTCCTTCTCCACATTGTACAAGTTGGATTTTTCAGGTGTATTGTGAATTATCTTCCCACATTTTGTTGTTAACGTATATACATATAGAGATGCCTGGAAATACTTCAGATGGTTCAAGTCTTATATCTCTGCGTGATTGGATTTTATATTGGCTGAATTTTATTTTTTATAAAGGCTTTTATTACTTATGTCATCAAATCCAGCCTATTGTCATCTTCTCAGCCCTCCTTGACCTGATCTCATCCTCTGGAACTTGTGGCTTTATCTCAGTGGCCTCATGCTTTCTTGCCCTTAAACCTGTACTTGGTGCCTGGTTGGTTTGTGTGTTCCATCTCCAGTCTTCGTTTTCAGGGCTCCTGCCATGTAAGCTTTCCTTAATGAGGCCCTTCTCCCAACTAAAGGTGTTTCTTCCTTCCATGAGCCCCCTGCTCTCTCTGCTACTCTTTTGTTCTTCTTTCTGATCTTCTTCCATGTGTTTTATTAGATTGTAAGCTCCATGAGGGCGGAGATTGGGACTTATCCTTCCCCCTTTTGGTTATAGCCTTCTAACATTTCTTTTTTTAAAAAAATATTTTTTTAGTTGTAGATGGACACAGTTTCTTTATTTTTATGCCGTGCTGAGAATTCAACCCAGTGCTTCACACATTGAGGCAGGTGTTCTACCACTGAGCTCCAGCTCCAGCCCATCTTCTAATATTTCGGGAACTACAGGCTATGGTTTTGATGGAATGGTCAACTGTTCAGACAACAGGATGCTCTTCTCCTGGAGTTCGAGTCATAAGATACAAGGACTGACCAGTGATTTGTACTGATTGTACCTGGCTCAGGTGTTCTGAAGAAGCCACTCATAAGTTCCTGCCTCCCAGATTCTTGGAGCTGATCTGACCTTGGAACTCTCTGAAGCCTGATTCTCCATATTTTTCCTCTGTGTCTGTGAGCTGTCATATCTTTATAATAAACATCTCCTCTCACACTCTTAAGTTAACCAAAACCAAATTTCTCTTGCTTTAACCCAGAGATCCCTGCCAGTAGAGGTGTTATGATTGGAACTGACTGCACTTAATCATTCTAGTTCTCATATTGATTGTGATGATTTTTTTTTATTTCTTTTTAAAAATGAAAACAAACAATCAAAAACCAGCCAGAGACTGCTGCTGCTTTGAAACGGACAATAGAAGCCCTGATGGACAAAGGAGCCATAGTGAGGAACTTGGAAAACCTGGGTGAGCGAGTACTTCCTTATAAGATCTTCGCCCACAGTCAGCAGCACAGGAAAGGCGGGTAAGTTTCTTCGCGAAATGCGTGGAAAATGTCTTTGATGGACTCATTAGAGAATACTTATCTATCTTAGAAATTATCATAATTTCGCAGTCAAATCCCTCTTTTATTGGGTGTCATTCAGGTTGTATCACAGCAGTGTCATGTTGTAAATAGGATGCAGTTATGCTGGCCCTTGGCAGACTATAATCAGAGCAAAATAGGCCATCCTACACACAGAGGCTTATAAGCTCTCAATTATGGGAGGCTTTTCTTGTCAAACTGAACATCTTTGTCCCTAACATTTTCTTTTAACTTTAGTCTTTAAAACACCTCAGTGAACAGTGTGTGTCCACATACTCAGCACATTCTTTTTGAGTAAGTAGGTTGCAGAGAAGCAGATGTGCTTCTTCTGACCAGTATACACCAGCAGAGCTAATCCACATGAGAAGTATGGTTTTACCCACTCCGATTAATGATGAGTTTCTGTCGTGGCATTATTTTCTCTCACAGGATACAGCATCTTCCTCAAACAAGGGTTTGATACTGTGCTAATAACTATCTTTGTAAATAATGTATAGAGGGGGTTTGAAGCTATTTAAGCTTTAGTGGTGTCTTTTTTACACGCAAGGTTTCTGGTTTGGGGGAAGAATCTTCTCATATTTTGTTGGGTTTTGTAGGTCAGTATTAGAGAAGATGGAATTAGTCTTTAGCACAGTGGGGCAAGCCCAGGGGCAAAAGATGCCACTCTCCCTCCAGTACTCAGCAGCTCTCTGTGGTGAGCAATTCATGTAGCTTTTCTTTTCCAGCTTCCTTGGGCATGGAATTCAGGTGGTCATTCTCCCATTCATATTGTCCCGGGGACCAAGCAGTATAATCTCTGCAGATGTGCTTTGTGGACAAAATGCTGCTTCAGTCTTGTTTTGTGGTTATGTGCAGGTGGAATGCATGTTGGGGCCTCAGTGGAGTCACACCTCCACAGAGGCTTTCTTACGGCATTTCAACTTCTACTGGGATGTGGCATGTGCTACAGACCTCCTCTTTTGCTTGCCTCACATTATTTTATACTAGTGTTCACCTTCTTGAGAGTACCTGGGAAGAGAGTACCTGAGCATTGCTAAGCAACAGGAAATACACAATGGCTAGGCTTCTTCCACAATCAGGGAGTGAGGAATGGAGATTGTGAGGGGTATGTGTAACTAAGTTCCCTTCCTCCCTCCCTCCTTTCCTTTTTTCCTTCCTTCTTTCTAGACTTAAACACAAATGGGTATGGCTTTAACAACAAGATGGTGGATTTTGTTTATAAAGGAGCATATAAGTCATGTAGTGATAGGCACCTGTAGTCCCAGCTGAAGGAGAAAGATGAATTGAGCCAGGAATTGAAGGCCTGCCTGGGCAACTTAGACTCCCATTTCCAAACAAACAAAAGAGAACAGAGCATATAAGATCTGGCCAGAATTATTAACCAGGTTCTCAGATGGAAGGCACTGTACAGGGAGAAAAGTCAGTTTCCTCATTCATGTGGTACTGCAGGGGTATCCAGTAGGAGGACCTCCTTCTACAGTTTTTCCAAGCACAGGACTTTTAACTTTTTTGAGGGCTGGTGTGACCAGCACTCTAGAATATGCACTTCTAACAAGTGCATGGGGGAATGCTGACGTTGCTTGTTTAGGATCACGCTTTGAGTGCCATCATATGAACTCCTTTAGTATCAGGCCTCTGCGTGCAGTGCAGTGCTGAGTGTGTGTGTGTGTGGGCGGGGGCAGGGGTCACTCTTTTCTTTATGGGTAGAATAAATTCCCTGAAACTGCTGACAGCCCTAGCCCTGCACTTTGAATTCCTGACCATATCTGCATGTGCTTCACCAAGGACTTGGTTACATTCACTTAATTCATTCGCCTTTAAAGATGTTATTTCTGTTTGTTGTTGTTTGTTTGTTTGTTTTAACTTCACTGTCCTTAGCAAAGGAGAGACAGCACACTTAGAGTTTATACATGTATGTGTGGTATACATTCATAGAAAAGAGATTCCCAGCTGTGGTCAGAGAGATTTAGCTTATTTTTCTGAGACAAGTCAGTGCCTAGTATTTATTTGTTTTAAAGGTACTCTTTTTCCCAATGTTTAGAGAGAAGCTTCAAAAGAAAAATGGGGTGTATGTGATCAATTAGATATGGAAAGCCTTGCACGATCTACTCCCTTCTAAAAACTTACGTGCATTGGCATATAAATGGTGGTAAGCCCTTCGGTTAAATCCCATTGACCATATTGCCTTTTAATTTTGTAAAAACTGTGAATATTCTCCACAGTGACTTTTGGTCACTGAGCATTTGAGAGCAAGTGTATTGGAATTAACTGGATAAAGAGAAGCCAGTGATGTGTCCAGATGGGAGCTTGAGATTAGTTGGATATTCTCTTGGTTTTGGCCAGTCCCCTGGAGTCACTAACCTTAGTCAACTTTTCCTTCAGTTGGCAAACTATTCATATTATTGCACATGGTCAAAATGATATTGCAGATATTTATTAAGTGGATTATGTGCTCTTGGTTGCTAGAAGCTGGAGAAGTCTCACTTTTAAAAAATAGTTAAGAAGAAACAGAGTGGACTTGTCACTTATGCATTTAGTAGTCAAAGTTTTGGCTAATTTTCAGCAGCTGAGGAGGCCACGACATATATTTGCAGTTTAGGCAAGGCACCAGTTTTAATCTTGATGCTAGTTGTGAGAGCCATTCTTCTAGCTGGCTTGTGAAGTAAGCCTAGATGCCCTTTTGAGAATCACATTCCATTGTGCTATAATTGCTGGTATCGTGTGCTTTTATTTTTACATTCACAAGAAGAAGTGGTCTGTCCTAGTGGTATCCATAGGTCTCAGGATGGTTCCTGGTGTCAAGGAATTTTCCATCTAATTAGGGACTTGACTGCTTAGTAATCTGGGTACCAACAAAGGGACTGTGAGTAAAGGTGCCTCATAGCAGTAGGGCCAGGCCCAGGCTGACAACCAGCTGTCCCTGTCACAGTTAGTTTCCCAGCATGTTGGGTGATTACCACTGCCATTCTCTATCCCTACCTCCTCCCCCAGATTGGCCTCCTGCTGCATATAGGCCAGATGGGCTGAAGGATAGACAGTGCCTGGCAAGGAGAGAGCCACTGCCTTACAGTTATCAGGGATGTCTTCCAGCGGGGGACACTTTGGGAATGGTGCCATTACTTATTATTTTATCAGCCTATTTCCAGGTTATGCCAAAAATAAAAATATAATCATTTCCATCCCAAATATTAATTTGGTCAGTCCCTACTTTAGAGATAAGTATGTTCCAGAAATTTGTAAGTTCGTTGTTTGTAACTAAGAACTGTTTTCCCACTAAAACAACTTGGTTAAGTTACAAGTCTGGTCCACAGAAATATACTCAATTCATTTTCTCTGAGGGTCAGAAGTTGATGGGCCATTCGTGTTCAGCTGAGGACCATTTTAAATTTGTTTTTAAAGATACTAGTCTTTGTTCTATCTGGCAGCAGAATGGAGCCTGGGTCTCTGTTCACCCTTATCAGGGATGGGGTCAATATCTCAGACACCTTAATAAAAGGGGTTCACACTAGTTTTCTATTTCCCCAAGGGCGATACTGTCTCAAGCCAAGTTCCCCTCACCCCTACCAGGTGATGTAAACTTAAAAAACAGCGAAGTTGACCAGCTGCACCTGCTGTTTGGGGTGGTTGGGGACTTTTAATTCTCCTGAACCAGCTTTCCAGATGGAGATTTCTGGCCTCATTTACAACCTGTTGTCACCAGGCAGTGTCTGGAAACCACTGGTGCCCAACCTAGAGGGGCGGGGGGGTCTTAGGACAGCAAGGAACCGCTCCTAGTTCTGGATTTGCTGTAGTCTCTTACAGGCCTCTTCATTAACTCCCCCCTGTGCTTTCATGTGCCCACCCTGATGTGCTTGTCTACTCCATGGGGAAGGCAAGGTGCTGTGAATATGTTTGCTATATTCCTCGCTGTCTGAAAGGGAAGGATGTCCCCCACACAGTGGGGAGCAGTGGGAGTTGATGCTCTTTTAGACCCTTGTAAAGGGGCAGGTAGCTTACTGGGTACAAGTTGACATGCACACCATTTGAGATCCTCTTTCCACTAGATGGGGATGGACAGGGAGAGATTTCCAGTGCAGCAGAGAGAACTGTAGACGGAGGAAGCTGTTCCATATTTCAGTGTTGGGCTTCTGTGTGCTGTAAAAGGCTGCCTCAGTGGCGTTAGACTCCATTTACTTGGTCTGACTTTATTTATTGCTGTGAGACTGTGCTGCCTGCTGGACTATAAATAAAGAGTTCTTCAGTAGTAAAGGGGTTTCTGCCTCTTTTTCCCCTTCTTTTTCCATTCTCAACCACTTTAAAATTTGGATAGGTGCTTACAGCAAAGTTCTGCTGGCCTACATACAAGATACCCTTCTATTTACGGGTAAGCAGAATGATAAAAATAACTGACACTGTGGTGAATCAGTGGAATTTTACTGACTTGCTCCCCAAGTGTATCGGCAGTTTACTCTAAGAGTGTTGGCACCATCTCTAGAGGAGATTGATTCTCCTCTGTAGTTTTCCCGTTAGCTAACATTTCCATGTTCTTGTGCTTTCCTGCCAGCATCAAGTCAAGGCCAGCATCCTGACCCCATTCTTGAGTATAGGTATGCTGCAGCCTGTTTCAAAGCAAGGCTGTTGAGTCCTGGGAGGTTTCTAAGTGGCAGTACCCCTAGATTTGTAAGGATTCTGCTTTGTAAGGTTCTTAAAATGAGACCCAATTGATATAAAAAGAAATGAGGCTTTTGCATGCAGACAGTGCCTTGGTTTTAAGGTGAATAATTTACTGTCTCTGTGAAGCCTGAATCCAGAAAGGTTTAACCAATATAGTTTAGGAACTGGCATCCAAACAGATCTGTTTCCTATCTACAAAAAGGCTCCAAGATGCTTCAAGGCTGCAAAGCCCTCCCTCCCCCTCCTCTACCTCCTCCACCCACTGGGCGCCACTGAGTGCTTCAGTGGAAATTTCCACTTGTCTGACAGGGGGAAGGGGAGGTTGTCTGAGAGAGACATACAAAGAATATAACTCTAGTTCAAGCAAGCTCTTTTTGTAGAAAACTTGTAAATACAGGGTTAAGACAAAAATGCAGTTTAAAAAAAAAACACCTTTCTTGCATTTAAGTATACTACAAGAAAACAAATTTTCTCCCTTAAAACCTGGAGGAGTGGGACTGGGAGCTGGCAGCCATAGGCAGTCTGCACAGTCTGGTGTCAGAAGATGACCAAGTGGTACCCAGGGTCTAGGATGACCCTGGGGACATGGAAAGCAGCTGTTTCCCTCATGAGGACACTGCTGTGGATGGTATTCATTTTTTTCAAGCATTGAGCACAGTCTGTCCTGGAAGCTGTTTCTCTGGGTCTTTTCAGATCTCTGAAAGAGTTTTCTTTCTAGTGTGAAAATGTCTTAAGAAATCGAAAGGAAGGTTAAAGTGTCACTTTGAAGACCATGTGGTAAGTTCAGCCTGGAGAATACTTGACTGTTCTTTTGAATGTTGGTATCTGATAAAAAATGACTTGCGGGGAATGAAATTGACCAAATTTTGTTGTGTTCATGTACAAATATGTAACAACAAATCCCAGTATTATATGTAATTCTAGTACTAAGAAAAAAAAAAACTTGAAAAAAGAAAATATTTTTCCCAGTTTAAAAAAAAAAAAAATAAAATGCCTTAGTGTACTGAACCTGTTTTGGCCCCTCTTCTCTTCCACTTCTGCAAAGTTGGTGTGCTTACAAGTTCAGGCTTTTCTGTAGGGAAGAGATGTGCTTAGGAAAGCTGATACCAGCCTTGTAGATGAACAGATTCTATAATAGAACCACACATGGGGAGACATACTTTAAAGCAAATATTGTGAGGCGTTATGTTTTAGACAGGGGTAGTGCTTAGGCTACCTTGTATGCATGCAGAACCATTTCCCTTACACCATACAGCACATGGCTGAAGGTGCTGGGAATTAGATTTTAGATTGTTTTTCCAAAATGATTGTCTACTTATTGGTTCAATCACTGACTAGAATAAAATGGAAAATAGAAAACGGAAAGCTAGCTCTTTGCAGTATTTTATTATTTTTTCCTCAGTGCAATGTCTGCTTTTGGTAGTTGCAGTATCATAACTCTGAATTATTCTACTGTAGTGAGAAGTTTATAGTGAGGATATAGATGGAAATAAGAGAGTCCACGTGTAGGATTTCAAGTCTTGTGTTCTGATTCTGCCTACATTGGTGAGGGCAGGAAGCAAGCATTGGTAATTTCATAGTGATTCTGTAATCTTCTGGTTCCTTTCCTCTCTCAGGCAGGGTGAAGGTGGAGCCAAGGGCTCCCAGATTCCTTGGGAGACTCTGAGTGCTTTTCTGCATCCTGCCCTTGAACTCAGCTCCTGAATTTCAGATGCGTGCGATACCCCATCAGGATGTAGGGAGTGGACATCAAGGTAGTTCCAAGGTCATTTTTTTCCACCTAACCTTTGGGACTTGAGCTGTCATGTAAATGGTAGCCCCCTTCAGGCCTCAGGAACTGTCTGGATCCACAACTCCAAGTGGGTTACAAGGCTCTCCTGGGTGTTTATTCTCATGTCTGCAAAAAGCCTCATCCTCATTCTTTGAGTCATCTGTTGTTAGCTAAGCCCACAGCCCACAGTTGGGTATCGGTGATTGTCATGGCATTGCTACAGTCTCCAGCAGGAATGGGAATCTTGTTGAAGTCATGGAATCCTGGATTTCTGCTGGCACAGCAGCCCTTGCATCTTCTCTTTGCAGCTAGACTGTGTGTTCCAGGAGAACATCCCCCCTCATCGTTTCAGTCTCCTGAGGTTTGCCTGTAGGGTATTCAATAATCAGGTTTGCTCTGACAGTAATCAGGTTGGAGGAGGAATCTTTACTGGAAGTAACAAATAATTGATCCTTCATATATGGGAGGGACATGATGAACCATTTACCTGTGTTCTTGGGCCACTCAGGGAGCCAGGTTGTGTGTGTCCTGAACTTCTGCTTGGTAACCTTATGGTGGGGAGGTAAGGAGCTCACCTTTCAGCAAGGAGTGAACACAGTAAGGTCTGCCCATCTCTGAGCCACTTTCCCCTTTTTCTGTTTGGCCACGTTTCCTTTTCATGGTGTAATAAGGAAGGAGCCACTGAGTGGAAGCAGTCTTTGCCCTCAACAGCCGCAGGCACAGATCCGCAGGGAGATAAGCGTGAAATAACAGTCACAAGCTGTGGTTGTAGGTGCAAACCATTTGCATTTTGGCCAGCACTTAGGGTTTGGTTGTTGAAGGAGTGTCATGAAGGAATTGAGAGAATAAAGAAGAGTGGACTTTGGGTGGCAATAGGGAGCTTCCAGAAGCCATTCCACAGCCCAGTCCTAGAATTTCCAGACCTTTTTCTAGGACTTGGTTTTACAGATAGAGGGAGGAGCTGTGTGGTCTGGGGTCTGGAGTCTGGATCTTGCCTCTTAAATCTTTGTGACCTGGGGCAGATCACTTCCCTTTCTGGCTTTGGTATTCTCCTGTGAAGGGTTGGGCTGCATTGTCCTTATTGTCCTTTCTAGCAGTTAGTCTATGACTTTGTAACTCATTTCATTACCAAGCAGTCAGTGGTTTCTTGTGTCCTAGAGTTGAACAACCTGCTCTGTTTGAGTCCTGGCTATGACCACTTAGTAGCTGAGTGAGCTCAGGCTAATGAGGGAACCTTTCTGGAGTCTCTTTTAGTGATGTTAGATTCTAATACTCGGTGCGGGCAGAGTGTAGGGAAACCACACACTAGAAAGTTCCAGGAGTCTTCGTGGCTGGGAGAGCACTGCTGGAACCACACCGCACTCAGCTCCACTTCCTCTTCTTCCACTTTCCCAATTTCTCCCATGGAGTGGGGTTTCTGCTGCCCTTCATCCTCTCAGAAGCTGTTTAAAAGATATGAAAGCACTTTGAAAATTAGAGAGTGCTGTTATTATGTAAGGTGCTTCTTTCTTTTTAAGTTCTGAAATATGAGGTTTGTGATCTATCTGGCTTCTATTCTTTTTGCCCATATCACAAAATGATATCCAGAAGCTCTGGTTGTGTTTCTTAGGATCTGGTGAGTGCTGGTCTCTGAAGAACATCGTTTAGGAAGACTGAGGATTGATCGACAGAGGATGTAAATACACTTTCTCTTAGTGGCAGCTGTAAACATACTTTCTCTTAGAACATGTGGGCTAACTTCTAAGATAGCCCACAAAAGTGCCTTAGACCTGCAATGCAATTGAATAGAAAATGGAAGAAAACCGTTCTTGCTATTAATGATATTATAAGTAAAACTGAGATAACCCCAGACAGTATTTGAGGAAGTTGAAGGGCAGCCTTTACTTGGGGGAGCAGGAGATGGCTGTGGACTTGCTAAGCAGGGCTGGCAGTGGTGATGACTGTCAGTTGGTGGCTCAGAGCAGCCCAGGCCCTTGCTGAACACCTTCCTCCCATGTTATCCGACACACTGCCCTTAAGCTGCCTGCACAGGTGTCCAAGTGGAATGAAGTAAGAAACTAAAGGCAAAGAAAGAAGCAGGGAGGTGCGCAGAGAGTACATATATGTTCAAAGGAAAACTACCTGCTGTCGTGGGAATGCTAGCAGACAGAGTAAGGTCACAACTCCTGCATGGTAGCTTGGAAGGACATTTTGATGAATAGTGAGAAAAGAACAAATGAATAAATGGGAAGAAAGAAGTGCTGAGGAAGCTCTCCTCTTGCCACCAGGTGGCCAAAATAGAATTAGTGGTGGGCAAGGAAAGTGAGGAAAAGACTGGTGCTGGCATAGAGCAGGTAATTTGAGATTGTTCACACTTATTTTTCAGGCTCTACTCCAGAGCCTTGTTCAAGGCAAGCAATCAATAATTAAATGTGGAACAAATGAGTAGTTCATTAGTTGGGTGATTGCAACCCTATTGTCTGCCGTATGGGGATAGAAATAAGCAAGTAGAATTAAGCCTTGACCAGGTTGGTGCGTAGTTTCCAGAGTAAGCAAATATGTGTGAAAGTCACTTATCTCAAGAAGCTCACAAAATGATGGAAGAATTCACCATTTCTGCTTCAATTTTCAAGGAATCTAGGAGGCTTCATTGGTTGTAACTGCTCCCTTGTCTTTCCTACCCCATTATCAGGTCATTTACCAAGTCCTGCACATTCAGATTCCTAAGTACTATTTTTAAATCAATGACGTTATAGAGGTAATTTAATAGATATACAATAAAACTGCACATATTTAAAATATACAATTTAATAAGTTTTGATATACACACACTCCCATGAAATCACCGCAATCAAGATAATAAACTTTCGTCATCCTGTCTTCTCTTGCCCTTGTGATCCCTTCCCTCTTGTCCTCCACCCCAAGCAACCCAATTGCTCTCTTTTATTTCAGATTTGTTTTTATTTTCTGGAATCTTAGATGCAATCAGGCAGTATGTACTCTTTTTTACTCCAGTTTCTTCATTTGAAATAATTGTTTTAAGACGTGTCAATAGTGTGTATCAAGAGTCTAACTCCTTGTTGTTGCTGAGTTGCTTACCACCATATGCTTATCATTTGACTGATATGCATGTTGCTTCCAGTCTGGGTTGCTCCAGACAGCAAGGCACAGATATTGTATGGACCTGTGCTCTTAAATTCTCTTGGGTAAATCTAGAAATAAAAGGCTTGATCATAATAGCAGGTATATATTTTTTAACTATTCAAGAAAATGTCAAATGTTTTCTCAAATTGGTTAGAGCATTGACAGTCCCACTACTAGTACATGAGAGTTCCAGTTTCTCTCAGTCCTTACCAACACTTGTTATGGTCAGTCTTTTTAAATTTAGCTATTTTGGCAGAAATCACTTTGTGGCTTTAATTTGTATTTTATCAATGATTGATGGTTTTAAGTATCTTTTCATGTGCTGTTTTTTGTCGTTATGTATCTCATGAAATGTGTTTTCAAGATTGTATTCTGGGTAACAGTATTTTATCCACAATTTTTAAATTTTTTGATCATAGTCATTTTAATATTAAACAAAGTCTTAATTTGCATTGTTGTTGTATCTGAGGACACTTGGCTTCACCCGGGGTCCCAATTTAAATCTGTGTTCCATTTTGAAGCTCATTTAAATCTGTGTCCCATTTTGAGGCTCATTTTCTTATATGATACAAGTATGGAACAAAGTTCAGTTTTTGTATAAGGATTTTGAAAAGTCTGCTTGAAAATTATATATTTCTCTACTGGTATTCACATTTATTTCCAATGTCTGATTATTTGTTGTTAATATAGTAAACTAAGGTCATTTTTTGGTCTATTAATTTTGTATTGTGCAGCTTTGCTAAACTCAGTGGTTCCAATCTTTTTAATAATGTCTTTAGGTCTTCTCAATAGTCATGTCATATGCAAATAAAGACAGTTATATTTCCTTCTTTAACAATCTGGAAGCTTTTTATTTCTTCTCCCCTCCCCGCCCCCACAGTATTTGGGATTGAATGCAGGGCTTTGTGCATGCTAGGCAAGTGCTGTACCACTGAGCTACAGTCTATCCCCTTTTTATTTGATTTTCTGGCCTTTTTACACTAGCAAGCATTTTCAGTGCATTGTTGAATAAAAGTGATACTATAGAGGACATTCTTGTTTGTTTCCAATGTTGGGGGAAAGCTGAATTTTATCAGTTGGTAAATATTATTTGTAGGATTTTTAAAGATGTCCTTTGTAGGATTGAGGAAGTTTTCTAATTCTCTCTGGTTTCCTGAGAATTTTATCAGGAATGAGTAGGAGATTTTGGTTAATGCTTTTATTCACCTGTATTGAAATGATTGTGGGGTTTTAAAATGTTTTGTTAGTTTAATATTATTAATTACATTGGTTGATGTATTTTTTTCACATGTTAAGCCAATATTATATTTTTGATATGTGCCCTGATTGGTCATGATAGGTTGTCCTTTTTATATATTATAGTAATCATTTTGCTGAAATTTTATCTAGAATTTTTTTTATCTGTGCATATGAGAAATGAATCTCTTCTTTTTCTGTGTTGTCTTTGGTTTTGGTATAAGATAATGCAGGCCTCAAAACAGTTCATAATATCCCCAACTATCCTTTTAGTACTTTAAAAGGCTGTTTCATTTCACTTTTCTCTTTCTTAATAGTGATAATTTATCTTACCTCTTTTTTATTGATCTGACTAGAGACATATCGATTTTATTGATCTCACTGAACTAGTTTCATTATTATTGTTTTTCCTTTTTAGAGATTTCTGCTCCAATCCATCCATCTTATCTTCTTCCCTATTATTGAATTTAATTTGCTCTTTTTTCAAGTTTCTGGAGGTAGAAACTGACATCATTGATTTGAGGACTTGCTTTTTACTTATATCAGTGTTTGTAGGGCTCAGTTTTTCACTATGTACTATTTTTCTGGCATCCCCAAATTTTCAATATGTTATAGTTTCATTTATTTTAAAGTTCTTTGTAATTTTCCTTTTGATTTCTTTTAATCCATTCTTCATTTAAATGTGCATTTAGCATTCAATATTTAGAAGATCTTTCTTACTATTTGAGTTTCTTTAGATTTATTGACACTTATTTTTTATTTTTGAGTGACATAATTTATCTCACTGTTTGTAGAGTTAGAGTCAATTGTGACATAATTACTGCTTGAAGATAATGAAATTTTAATAAAAGTCAGAGGGACTGGCTGTGATACCTGCCACTGATGCCTGGGTCTGACAGTTTGCACCATAGCCCTCTGAGCACTTTGTGCTCTGCCTGAGTCCCAATAGGTGCATACAGGGGAAACTTCCACTCCACCACAGAGGTGCTCTACACTCTGACTGTCATGTGGAGGTGGGAAGAGACTGACTCCATTTTTGCTGCTTTCAAACTTGTACCCACTCACACTGCTCTCCTACACCACTGCATTTCTCCTGGGGTTCATCATCAGTCTTTTGCTGTAGTCTCTGTGGTCCACAGGTTTTACATCCATCATGGTGGCCTTAATTTGAGACTCATCATTGTAGGTCACCAGTTTGACCCCGATTCTGAATGTAAAGGATCGAAAGTTGGCATTCCGGGAAACTTCTTCAAATGCCTGCTCATTCTTCTCTTTTAATTCCCCAAGATAAACAGTATTTCGCCCGAGGATAGCTTTGGCAGACTCCTAGAAACAAGTCACCCACTGATTTTCTTGGAAATCCACAATATTTGCCGACAAGATCATGCTGTATTTAAAATTGGCAAATTCACTGTCGCACTTTTCACAGTGGTATAATCCATTCTGTTGGTCAATCGCTTATTGCAGCCCTGAGTTGGGCAAGCCTGGTACATACAGTTCTCTTTGCAAAGACACCACCATTGCCACAGAGCTAAATAGTCGGCGTTGTCACCATGGCCCAAGTTCTCCGATTTAACCTCATATAAGGTTTTCCGGTTGGTGTTGCCTTCTCTTTTTTCTCCACTCTTTAGATTAGAGAGGAAACATCTAAGGCTTGTTCTTCTGAGTCCAACCATCCACAAAGCTTATAGGCCTCTGAAATGTCAGGGTTCAAAATGACAGTGCTTGAATTCAGATAGTACGGAAATGTTCTGTCCTCCAAAATGGAAAACTCTGGCTCCTTTAATGGCCATCACAGGATGTCTAGAACCATCAAACTTGTCAGCATCTTCTCTCCATAGAGTAGCAGTCACCACTTTCCCTGACATGTCCATTAAATAGATATTTCTTTTAGAAACTTCTCTGTTGTTAAATTTTATTGTGATTTTAGAAGCATCTGTATAGCTCTTGCAGATCCCGATTATGTCTACAAGTGTGTCTTTAGACTTGTTCTCTAAGTCACCGATGTCAGTGAACTCAAACTGAACTGTAGGTAGATGATGATCATCTTCACAGGGCATGACACAAGTCTCATTGAAAGTCATCTCATAGTCATTTTTAACAGCAGAAAATTATTTGTTAGCGATCTTCGGGGTGCATTTTGAGAAATAATACATCTTCTTAACTTCAGTAAGGAGAAAGAACTTGTCTACTTGCCAACTGAAAGTAGCAGCTTTGATTTTACCACTTTTAACAACTAGTTCTATAGAGAAAAGTTTACTTCTCCTCGAATTGCTCCAGGTACAGATTTGACTTTTGTTGCTAACATGAGCATAAATAGTCCACTTGGACTGGTAAGAGGTGGGCTGGCAATGGGTATCACTTTGGACTATGCCCCCCCCCCAAAGGATGTGATAGGCTGGTTCCTCCAGGTTTTCCAGATGTCTTTGAGGCACCATAACCCATAGATGATGTGGAACCCACCCCTGAGCTCCCATTCTATTCCTCGGGCTTGCTGGTTTGAGGTGGGGAAAGAACTACTTGCTGCTGCCCACGTCCTTCATTACAGGGCACTGTATGGCCAACCTTCAATCCACCTGTTTCAGCTGATTTCAAAACTTCTAAGTCCATCAAACTAACTACTCTCTCTCCATCTTTCAGAGTTCAGAGTGTTAACAGTAAGTTGACAACAACGAGAGAGTTCAATTGGGTTGCCAACATAAAAGACAATAGATGTGTTAAGTTCATCGCTCATAAGCAATTGATAACAGGGTGAACTATTCCCTGTTGTAATGGGATGGATGTTATTGACCTGGAGAATTGGTTTTATGGATATATCTCCCTGTCACAGTATGACCTCCATGGTCCCCTTGCTCTAGTGGCTGACCATGGTTCCATGGTGCTAACTGTCATGATTGCTCCTTGGCTCCCCAGCTTCACTGACACTTATTTTATATCTGAGAATATCTTTGACCTTGGTACACGATCTGTGTCCTATTTTGGCCGAGTGACAGGTTCTGTAAATGTCATTAACTTCCAGTTGGTTGGTGCTCACTTTTTGTTATCTTTGCTGATATCCTGCACACTGGTTCTCTCAATTTCTGGGAGAAGAATGTGAAGAGTCTCCAGTTGATTGTGAATTTGTTTCTCCACTCAGTACTGTGAATTCTTGCCTTCTGCATGCTGAAGCTCTGGTATTTGGTGCATTTGGGGTTGCTATCTTCTTGATGAATCCACCATGAATGAATTCTCTCCTTTTATCCCTGATATTTTCTTGGCTTCAGAGGCCACTGCATCTGATACTGCTATAACCACTTTAACCAGTATAACTATTTTGATTAGTTTTTTTGCTTGGCACATGTTTTCCCATCTCTTGTTTGTTTACCTGAATGATTTTCCCAGTAGTGCTAGCTAAGAAGAAATAGTCACTCAAAATTTAAGCTGAGTGCAGTGGGTATGTGCTTGTAATCTCAGCAATTTAGGAGGCTGAGGGAGGAGGATTAAGTTTGAGGCCAGCCTCAGCAATTTAGTGGGGCCCTATCTCAAAATAAAAAGGGCTGGGTATGTGTCTCAATGATAGAGTACCCCTGAGTTCAGTCCTCAGAAATTTGCTTGCAAATTTTGAACTTTCTTTGTATTAAATTACATAGAATGCCATCCTTTTTCTTGTGACTTTCTTCCTTGCAGAACGTGTTTATTTTCAATGTGGTTTTTAGTGCTTTCTGTGAGAATTGCACAGTTCATGCCAGCACCGCCACTGTGGAAGAGTTTCCCTGGACCTGCTGATGTCAGGCTATTCAGGGTGCTGGGGACAACAAAGACCTTCTCTATATATCAGTTAGTTTTAGTGGAGTGGGGCACCCAGTAAACAAATACATACTGTGCCAGGGTGACTGAGTCTCTGGGAAAGCACTGAGCAAGGGAGACAGCATCATGAGGCTTGGTGGCTGGGGCGGGTATGCCACTTTAGGGAAGTCAGAGATGGCCTCTGAGCAGGCGACATTTGGACAGAGCCACGTGGAAGTGAGGGATGAGGCGCCTGGAACTTGGACAAAGAACATTTCTATCTGCGGGAGCAGTGAGGGCCAAGGCCTGGAGAAAAGGTGTGGCTAGAACAAAGTAGGTGATGTTGAAAAACTGCCAGCTAGAACGTCACCAAATTCCCAACTTCTGTGCCGACATGGCTCTTTAAGTGCACTGTGGTCCACCTCAAAGAGTACAAGGGAGGCCCCAGTGTTTAGAATCATGAAGAGGGTTGCGCAGAGGAGAGGGTGCTTTGTCCTTTGTGACTTCCTCCAGCAGGCCCGAGGGAGCAAGGGGGCCGTGGGTCCTTAAACTACAGCTTTCTGCAGGGCCCATGAGCATCGGCCCACCCTGAGATGCGTGTGCTTTTTTTTTCTTACCCCCAAAGTTCAAGGCATTTTCTTTTTGTTTCTTGTCATTTCTTGTACATACAATGTAGTCTTCTTTTTCCTTGTTTGTGTACTTAACTGGTGGTCCTTACTGTATCTCTTAGGAGCATTAAATCACCCCAAATCCTTGGGAAAATTAGAAGACTATCTTGTGGATATTTTTACAAAGAATAGCAACTGATGGTCTAAAAAAATCCAGTCTTATTAATGGGCTAGAAAATTCTGTTCTTGCCCCATAATTTTACCATATTTTCTTGTATTTCCCACAGTATGTCATAATGCCTTTTTGCTGCCATAAAGTTAGTTTACATTCACATTTCCACAGGAGTATAATGGGGAGAGCCAGGCAGGTTGGGTGTATACTACATGCTCGTAAGCTGAATTTCTGTTTTAATGAAGGGGTCTTGTGTTTATGAGTAGTTGGTGTATATCTGGGAAGAGTAAAATGAGAATATTGATCAAAATTGTAGAACACTTCAGGATGCAGGAATTCACCAATTTCTATTTTATTGCAGGTATTTCTTGGTGGATTTTTATGCACCAACAACAGTTGTTGACAGTGTAATGGAGCATTTGTCTCGAGATGTCGATGTGATCAGACCAAATGTTGTTAAACACCCTCTGACCCAGGAAGTAAAAGAGTGTGAAGGCATTGTTCCAGTCCCGCTTGAGGAAAAATTATATTCTACAAAGAAGAGGAAGTGAGGCGATTGACTGGATTTTAGCCTTCTATTGAATTGTCTGGGGCCTGAGCAGCATGGGTGAATAGTGAGAAGCTTGGCCTTTATCTGGTGGTGGGGGGTGGGGGGTGCAGGTGCCGATGGCCTTGTGATTCCCTTTGCTGCAAGAGGCGAGAGAACTGCTTGCCTGCTGAGAGCTGCTCTGTAACCTGGGGTACCCACAGTAGGCCATTTTTTATTTCATTTGCATTATGTAATTTCCTAGTCAGTGAGAACTTTCTCCTTAAAACAATAATACAATTTTGAAGAGCAAAACACAGAACTGTCTTGGATTGTGAGCCAGTAATTCAGAGTGAAGAGCCATGCAAAAATAAAAATTGAAGACCCGTATATTATATGAACAACTTTTATCAGAGGAATAAACATTTTACAAACTCTGCCAGGTGTGTTGCCTCTTTACCTGCCTCAGCACGTGCACCTCGCAAGGCCTCATGGCTCCAGCCTGGCTGCGGGTTCTCCAGCATATGGGGCACTGAAGATCCTGGGGTGGGGACAGGTGTGTTTCACAAAGTCAGTAACCTTTTCTCCCACGTCACTGGTTATTTTTAGTGGGTGCTGTGTACTCTGGGGCCATAGATTTCTGGCACTGTTTCCTGTCCTTTCTTGGCTATTGGCACGTGCCTCTTCCATGTCCCTCAGCTCTAGGCAGGCCTCCTGGAGGAAGGAACTTCCTGTCAGTGGAATGACTTCTGTGATGGGTGAAAATGGGGCTTTTTCCTGGAGTGGTCATGCAAATCTCATCCTCAGTCTCCCTAGGGCTATGAATAGGAAAGACGTGAGCAGCCCTTCCACCTTTTCAGAGTGTCCTGCACAGTGGTCTGTCACCATTGCAGATGGGAGAACTTCAGTGGATAAAATGGATGGGAGGTAGAAATGCCAGCCACTAAAATCCTGGACTGTGTTGATTTATGGGATCAGACTGTCTTGACAGAAAGGGGCAAGAGATGCCTGTAGAGCCAGGAGGAACCTAGTCCAGGGCTCTGTTCCTCTGTAAAGCTGACTCTGCACTGGGCCATCTGTTTTGTCACTTCTCTTATTAAGAACCAAGACAGTGACCAGCTTCAACTTCCAGGCACAAAAGCTTATAAAAACTGTCTTTGAAGAGCAACAATTGAGTAAGGAGGGTGACTTGGAACTATAGAATGGGGGGAAAAAAGGGATAAAGTGGAAATTACCTGGGGAAGAAGCCACTTCCTGTTTCATTGGGGATTTCCTAAAACCTCAGGCGCTTGGCCAAAGCTCACAAGAACCCACACCTCAGTATCCTTTTGCCCAGATACTGCTAAAGGTGAGCTTCCTACTTCCCGTGAGGTTGAAGTGCATGTCACTCATGATGTGTGGTGCTGCACATAGTTGGCCAGCCTCGAGTGTCCCTTTAGCTCCTTGGGAATGTTAACCTTACTTTTTGACTCAAGATTTAACTTTGATCCCATAGCTACCAAGTGACTTCTGGGCACCTTGAATTGGGGACCCAGATGCCATCTGGGCTTGCCCATTCTGTATCACTGAGGTGTCTTTACCTCTCAGGTCAAACAAGGCACTAGGTGTCTGGGGTGATTGTTGGCGCTCAGGTCCTAGCATCTGTTTTTTTGGCTCTGGCACTTTTTCTCTGTACTTGCTAGAGCCTGAGAAGCAGGTGACACCATTGAGCATTCTTGGCCCCACAGGCACTCAGAATCCTGTGACACAGCCTGAGGAAGGAGGCTGGCTAAGTAGGACAACTGTGTAGGGTGCCACCGCCCCCCCCCCTGCCCTTTGAAATGCCAAAGTGAAGCCACATCACTCTGCTCTGAGCACTGGTTTGCAGCTGGACCCTCTGTGGCTTACTGAGGCTCTGGTGTTGTGTGCCCGGTGTTTGATCAGGGCACCTGTGCAGGTGACTTCCAGGCTGTGTATTTGCTATCAGAGCCAAGAATCAGGTCTTCCTGCCTGGGCTGGTGGCTCAAGGGCTGTTGTGTTGGTCCACTCCTTCCTTCAGTGAATGGAAATGAGCAGGGTGCCAAACATACAGCAGTGAGCAAGGACCATTGCTGTCCTCACTGGGAGCTGGGAAGGTGCAAACCTGTGTGGTGGCAAATGGAAAGTGCCACCAAGGGCAGGTGCAAAGACCATGGGAAAGTAGGGCCTGTGGGGTGAGATGTGCAGGGACACCCGAGGCCCTGAGAAAGCAAATGGGAGGGAAGAAGGGGGCATGGCATGTCAGTGAGGGCCCAGATCTGGGAGGATGGAGAACCCTGAGGACTAAACATGGAGGGATAGGAGGTTGCCGAGGCGAAATGAGCTACAGAAGGTGGACTTAAGGTGGCTGCTCCCTCAGGCTCACCTCCTCCATGAGGCCATCTTCCTTAGCTTTGCAGCCTTAGCCATTGGTACACTACTCTGGACAGGATCAGTTTTGCAGAAGTGCTTTGTTTGATCTGACCCACGTTCTTGGCTTGACCCAGCTGCACTTCAGCGCATACACTCTGACTTTGACTTGGAGGAGGAATTTGAGATGTGGTCAGGATTGACAGCACAAATGATGTTTACCCGCAGTCCTGTCAGCTTTCCCACTCGAGTGCCAAAGTCACTTCCCTTTCCAGTATTGGGTGAAAGAGTTCATTTTTGCCAGCCATCCCTGTCTCCTGCCTGGAGGAAAGTGTGTTGACTCAGGTCTTCCAGGACAGAGTTCCTGAGAGGAGGCCAGCGGTCCTTATGACAGTAATGTCTCCAAGAGTCAGCAGTCCACAGCAGCCAAGGCATGAAGTGGCCCAGACAGGTGGATGATGAGATGCAGACTGAGGGCCCATGGTCTTGAGGTGCACTTCAGAGGGAAGCTGCCCCATGACACCTATGTCAGACATCGTTCAGTGAGCCCGGGACATGGGAACATTCACAAAGAGGGACGATGAAGCCTTAGCAAGGCTTCCAGGTGTTTACCTAAAGACCAGATTTATGCTGGTAGAGATGAGTAGGGTATTTGGTTAAAAGATGGGAGGAGTTTAAAGTCAGAGCTGCACAGAGTGCTTCAGGGTCCTGCTGAGATTTGAAGAGCAGGTGCCAACCCTGGCTCACTGAGGGTACCAAGCCAGACTCAGAGTGGCCTTGGTCCCTTTACCCTCCTCACCTGTGTGAGGCAGACCTGCTTGTTTTACAGATAAGGCAACCAAGGCTTAGAAAATTGTAAGTAATTCATCTAATGCCACAAAGGGAGAAGGACTGGGAGCCTGTCTGTTTCCAAAGGCTACTTTTGGCCTGCTGGAGGTGGACACTGGTTTTTATCAGCCCGGACTATGGTGCTGGACCCTTCTATCTCCCACCACCCAGACTCTGGGCTTTGGCTCCATCATCACTCTGGGGAGGATAGCCAATGGAACGAGGACTTCTTGGGAGTGTTTCTCATTTCAGGTCTTCAAAAGGAAGCCCCCCCCCCCCACCCCCAGATGAACAGGAGAGAATGTTTGTGTTTCCTGGAGACCAGGACTCCATTTTGCATGTTTCTGCCTGATCCATATTTCTCACAGAGCTTTTTTTCTCTGCACATTGTGTATTTATAGAGCACACGTGGCAGGTGCAGCTCTGGGCAGGACACAAAGACACCATGGGCAGTGCCCCTGACCTAAGGCCCTCACAGATGGGGGAGATGGGAATATTCCAGCTATCTAAAACTCGGGCCATGATAAAAACAATGGAGATTCAAAGCAAGCACCATGGAAACGGGTTGGGGGCGGGGAGAACTGGTTCATTAGTACTTGGAATAGGAGTGGGGCTGGGAAGTTTTCCAGCAGAGCTGATGTTTGAGCTGGCATGGGAACAAGTAGTGGGGAGGGGGAACCAGGAGGTGGCAGCGCCACAGTGCATTCTGGGAGCTCCCTGGAACAGGTGAGTGTAATGTGATGGTGGGAAGGAGCTTGGAGTGTCAGCAATGGACTTTCTGTGGGGAGGAGATTGGAAGTCAGGGTCCAGGACCCCACCTGCCAGGGGTGCCTTGTGGCTGCTGAGGATGTCTTGAAGGATCACTGTGAGGAGCCGAGGGTGAATCTGTTGCCCGTGACTTGGCAGAGGATGTGCATCCTAACTGAGCAACCCCATGCTTGCCTGTGTATTTGTGAGGAAGGAAACAATTCTGCAGACTCACCAAGAAGTACAGAGAGGGTCGAGGTGAGGTTTTTAGATGTCCGCAGACAGTGCAGAGGAGAATGTACGTGCTTGCTCAATCAGCCTCAGCTGCACAGGGTGTACTGGGAAACGTGTGTGGGAGCATTTGAGAAGGACAAATCATTCTTTGTGTGGTCTGGGCTGTTGGCATTTGCATCAGGAGGTTGGGCAGAGACCACTGCACCTGAAATGGCCTTTCGGTGTCACCTGCCGATCCCTGCTCTGTCTGCCTGCACCTGGGAACAGGCAAGAATGGTGACTTTGGTGGAGAGTTTCCAGGGCAATTTCTTGGTCACCTTGAAATAAATTCAGTAGTGGAATGAGCATAGAACTTTGGATCAGGGTTCCACTCCAAGGTCATGGCTTTTCGACCCACCAGCCACTTGACCATGGACAGTTTCTTCATCGACAGTGTCCTTGGAAGGAAAATGTGGCCAGAGAACCAAATGGTCTTCAAGAGTCCTCCCAAGCCCATTTCTGCCTGGTTTCCTGAGGAGTTGTTTGTGGCTCAGGAACTTGATAGTGAGTGGGGGAGGGAAGGCATCTTCCTGGAACAGGCATCGTACTCAATTGCAAGAACATGGCAAAGAGAGCCCTGGAGGCCAGCAGAGTCGTCTGCTGTGTTCACGTTGCCGGCTTGCTTCTCGCTCTCTGAAAATGAAGCTCTGAGGGACGTGGACTTGGAGCCAGATTCAGGCAAGAAGCACCCTGACAATCAACAGGAGGAGAGAGTGTCACAACCCAGAAACCCACAGGTGGTGGTGAAGTTCAGTTTTGGAGAGCCACACCCCGACCCCAAAATCAACCTCTTGAGTCTACAGTAACAGCAGCAATGTCATCCAACTGCAGCTCCTGGCTCCCCTGACTCTACTGAGACCAGCAGAGGCAGGGTCCCTGAAGCAAACCTCACCTCCCAAGGGCTCCAGGTCTTAAGCTGAAAAGAGGACAGAACCCTTGTATCCAAACCCTGTCCCAGGAACATGGGCATCATCACATTTCTGAGAGGACTGGATCTGCCTGAGACCCCACCACTGGGAGAAGAGTCAAGGATGAATGCTCAACAGATAATTCGGGAAGTAAAGATTATGCATAATGGACTCTTGATTCCTTTGTTCCACCAAAGTAGGAGACTCCATTATTCCCATAAATCTCCTATGGAGCTAAATGTTGGGACATGGCAGTAGCCCCTTTTGTCCAGATGAATCCCAAAGTGGAAGCACCTCTTTGTGGAAGACTAGGTATTTCTTCTTAACAGAGGGGTCAAGCTCTGTTACTCGGTGCAGTCAGTCCTCATTATTTGCAGATTCTGATTTTGAGAATTTGGCTACTGACTAAAATTAACGTGTAACCCTAAGTAGGTACCTGTGGCACTTTTGTGCTCCTAGATACGCACAGAACACACAGTGTTGGAGTTGCCTGACAACGAAAGCCAGACAAAGCAGTGCTCTGCTTTCTTGTTGGAGCTCTCGTGCTGTAAAAAAGTGTCTTTTCCTGTTTGCTTAGTGCCACATTTTTTGTATGTGTGCTTTGCACTTCCATTTCCCTGTTCAAAATGCACGCCCCCAAGCCAGGTGAGGTGGCACACACCCAAAATCCCAGCGGCTCTGGAGGCTGAGGCAGGAGGATCACAGGTTTGAAGCCAGCCTCAGCAACTTAGTAAGGCTGTAAGCAACCTAGTAAGACCCAGTCTCAAAATAAAATAATCAAAATCTGGGGATGTGGCTTAGTGGCTAAGCATCCTTGGGTTCAATCGTCGGTACCAAAAGAAAAAGAAAAAATCCACCCCCAAGTGGAGTGCCCCAATGCTGCCAGTTTTCTAAGCTCCAGAAGATGGAGACCTGCCTTGTGGTGAAAATACGTGATGGATAGGCTTTGTTCAGGCACGAGTTATAATGTTGTTGGCCTCCAGTTCTGTGTTACCTAGTGTTTTAGTCAGTTTTCATGCTGTAACCAAAAGATCTGAAAAGAACAATTAGAGGAGGAAAAGTTTATTGGAGCTTGTGGCTCCAGAGGTCTTGGTTCATAGACAGCCAATGGCATTCTCTGGGGCCCAAGGCGAGGCAGAGTATCACGGAAGAAGAATGTGGCAAAGGAAAAGAGCTCAGGACATGGCTACCGAGAAGCAGAGACAAAGCTCTGCTCACCATGAACAAAATATACACCCCATAGGCACGTCCCCAGCGACCCCGCTCCTCCAGCCACACACCCCCTGCCTACAGTTACCACCCAGTTACCCCATCAGGGGAATAATGCACAGATTAGTCGAGGCTCCCATAACCCAGTCATTTCACCTCTAAACCCTTGCATCTTCTCACACATGAGCTTTTGGGGGACACTTGACATCTAAACCATAACATCGACTCAGCAACATATAAAAAGAAAAACACAAAACAGGGTTATATATTAAAAGGTCGACAAGTGCTGGGACTGGAGGCCAACCTACCCCGTATTTCCCCTGGGCGTAGTGATTCAGTAGTCTTCAATTCAGTGTTCACAATGACTTTACAGAAGGTATTTGCTTCAAATAATAAGATTGACTGTATTTGACGCTGAGATTTGTGCCATGTTTTGCTGATGAGAGCCTTTTCGACATTTTTCTTTAACTTCCCAATTTTATCTGTAATAAAGGAGATTTTTTTATCCCCACTAGTGTTTTTATTCTGCTTATCTCTTCTTCCACCATCCTGCCTCCTCTTTGCAGCCACACGCTTTTGTTCCCAGCCACCAGCTCTCCCATTCGCTAGGGAGCTATGACACCAACATGAGTTGGACACCTTCCCTGGGAAAGAACTCTCCGACACCCCCTCTGCAGAAGGCATTGGAGAGGTGGCCAGGAGCCGGTGCCCCATCTGCCTCCCAGCCTCCTCAGGAGGGTTTGGTGAAGAAGGCCACAGAAAGGGATGAGCAGATGACTAGTACAGCAATCCCCTCCAAGTGCGGGATAGCTCCGCAGTTCTCAAGTACTCTCCCAAAACGGCCATTTTAATTATCTTTGCAAAGACTGTCGCAGGTTGTTCACATAGCCCCCTCACAAGGAACTCAAAGGTGCTGATTTTATAAAGTTAGAAGCTACAACCTGTTTTAAAAGCTTTATTTCTTCTATATATGTCTCACCAGATCTGGGGTTCAGTCTGTAGCTTGGTGGGATATGATGCTACAGCAGTGATGTCCCCACTTACAGAACAGGTCACACATACTCTGCTCTCTTTGCAAAAATCTGCACCTAGAGTAGGAAACCAGAAGCCTTCTAATTTTTAAAACATCCAAACATGCCTCAAAGTACAGAAGATAATATAACACATTTGAGGCAACTGCTGATCCAGCTGAATGGATAATATATCTTTGCTGTTTATGCTTCAGGTAGAGTAAAGAAAGAAAATGTTAGCGTGAGCTGGAATCCTTTGTACCCCCCCGCCCCATCCTGTTCCTTCTTGAGGTAACCATCATGCTAAGGTCAATAACATTTTTTTAAAATATTGTTTTAGTTATACTTGGACACAATATCTTCATTTTGTTTATTTTTATGTGGTGCTGAGGATTGAACCTAGTGCCTCATATGCATGAGGCAAGCGCTCTGCCACTGAGCCATAAACCCAGTTTTATATATTAAGTGTGTGTGTGTGTGTGTAATGTACACAATTCACAACATTGCTCTGTGGATCTTTTCTTTTTAATATTTTTTAGTTGTTGATTTACCTTTATTTATTTATTTATATGTGGTGCTGAGACTCGAACCCAGTGCCTCACATATGCGAGCAAGTGCTCTGCCACTGAGCCACAACCCCAACCCCTACTCTGTGGATCTTAATTAACTAAATGGATTCAGGAGAGGTCACCTTCTGCAACGGGCTTTATTTTCACCTGGCACTATCATTTTGATATCTAGCACGTAGACACTTGCAGGCCCAGTCGCTGATTCCGTATCACAGTTCGTTCACCTGCCTATTCGCGGGCGTGCCCAACGTGGCACTGTCTGGAGCAGTCTTCAGGGACTTGTGTGCAAGTTCCCCCCAGCAGAAAGTGAGTTGCTGACCCATTGGGTAATTTCATCTTTGTTAGCTTACTTGTTTTTTGCAGAACTGGGAATTGAATCCAGGAGTGCTCTTTCATTAAGCTACGTCCTCGCCCCTTTTTATTTTTTGAGGCGGGGTCTCTCTAAGTTGCCCAGGGTGATCTAGAACTTGCGATCCTCCTGCTTCTGAAGTAGCTGGGGTTATGGGGGTTCGCTACTGTGCCCCGCGGGGTATTTTCATCTTTAGCAGTTACTGACAAACTTCTCTCCAACGTTGGCAACATTGGAGAGTTCCTGTTTTTCAACCCCCTCCCAGGTCATGGTATTACGTTTTTAAAACACTTTGCCAGGATAATGAGTGCCAACAAGCATCTCTTTTTCAAACTTTTCTCTATTATCAAAAATAAATTTACTTTCATGCTAACAGTCCTTCTGGGTTTTTCCCCTGTTAACTGCTGGTTTATATACTTTGCAGATTTCTTTCCTGGATTGTCTGTCATTTTTCTGACTTTAGAGAACAGAAAGGCAGCGTTGGCTGCATGGGTGCTGTTCAGAAGAGCATTCAAGACCACCACCCGCCTCGCCCTGCCCCTGACATGGACAAAGAGGGCCCTGAATTCTACATGCTTCTAGAAACACCCCGTTCATTCTTGGACACCCTGACATTTCACCTGCCCTATTTTCTTTTTCTTTTCTTTTTTTTTTTTTTGTGGACACAATATCTTTATTTATTTTTATGTGGTGCTGAGGATCGAACCCAGTGCCTCGTTCATGTCAGGCCAGCGCGCTACCACTTGAGCCACATCCCCAGCCCCCAGCTGGCCTATTTGCCTTGAAGACTTGGGGAGTAATGTAACAGTGCCCAGAGCCCTTTATTCCGTGTGTGTGTGTGTGTGTGTGTGTGTGTGTGTGTGTGTGTTTGTGTGTGTTTCTGGGGATTGAACCCAGGGCACTAGACCACTGTTTCACCCCAAATTACTCCTTTCTCCCATTTCTTTTTGAGACGAGTTCTTACTAAGTTACTCAGGCTGGCTTTGAACTTGTGATGGGTCCTCCTGCCTCAGCCTCCCGAGTAGCCGTAGCATGTGCCACAGCGCCTGGCTGGCCTCCTATTCTTATTGATGGGGATCATCAAGAGAATCCCGGGTGTTAAGGTTATCCCTCACCCTCAGCAACCCAGATCCTATCAGTTCAGTATGTTCCAGCCTTGACCCTCCTCCCTCTCCCACCCTGAAACCTATTCTCTGGGTCCCCAGAGTTTAAGTCATCATCCAAATTTCTGTCCTCCTCAAACTCTTCAAAATTTGTCTTCCTCTTGTTGTTCTGGCTGAAACTGGAACCTCAAAGCCCTTGCTTTTCCTGTGGCTCTCTCTGTGGTGACCCTTTTCTCTCCCATGACCCCTTTCCTACTAGGCCTGGAGGTAGGGCACCTGCCTCCTGATCCTGTGCCCCATGCAGACCACAAGCCCTCTCCCCACTCTAGCCCTAGGTTTTGACCTCATGCCAGCAGGCTGACCCCAGGAGTGTGACTGGTCACCTGGGGACTTGGGTTATGTCCTCTTGTACCTGGGAGATTTTCAGATCCTGATCCACTGTTACTCTTTCCATTCCAAGCTTGTGACTCTGGGTGACGTCAGTTACCACTTGGAGATCCTTCCAAGGCCCCGGCCTCTTAGTTACCTGGTGTCCCCTCCTCCATACTGCCATCCATCCTACCTCAGTCACCTGCTCCCTGCTTGTACCAGTAGATACATTATCCAAACTCTGTTTCAGACACCCCCTCTTGTCTCTCCAGCTCACTCCGTTTTGTCTCCTGCACCAACAACCCAGTCCCCAACCGCACAGAGACCTCCCCATCCTACCACCTTTTCCCTGCATCTCTCCTCATGCCACCCATCCTCCCTACGCAGCTCAAACTCCAAGTCAGCGACCACAACCCCTCAGCCCCCTTGGTCCTCTCCTGCTGATTTTCGTCCCTCTCCCTGCTGCATTTGTGCGGCAGAACATGGCTGGAGAAAAACACTTCTGTCCTGACGTCGGCCATTTGTGCTCCCTGGTGCGGAGATGCTTCCCTCGCCCACCGATTCTTGACCTTCCCAGGTAAACCTCTGCCTTCCCCTCTCCCCAGTCTTCCTGCACCTCTGGCCCCCACCTCACCCTCAGCTTCTATTTAGGAATTTTTACCTTCTTCTATGTTACCATTATCTCACCTTGTGAAACACACACACACACACACACACACACACTCAGGAAGAAAGCTCCACACACGCTCTCAGAGTGCATCTCTGTCCGTCACTGCACCCTCCATTTTCCCTCTGGATGAGCACACGATGCTCCAGAGGGCTCACATCTCCCGGTGTCCCAAGTGCAGTCCCCTTGTTCCTGCTGTGGACGTTGCTCCAGGAGATGTCCCCCTGCTGTGCTGCCACACTGAACTCCATTTTCATCAGCAGAAACAAGCTGTTGATTCCTCCTGGAGTGGGAGTAGCGCTGGTGGGGACACCTCAAAAGACTTCTCTATGTTCCCTTCTCTTTTAGTCTCTTTAATGAAAACAACAGGGGAAGAAGAGAAACCCAGTCTTCCACACTGGAGGGCACCCACGCTCCCTGGAGCCCCCTCAGCAGGCTCTGCCCCCACCATGGTGGCTGGTGCCCTGCTCCCTCAGACTCAGGCCTCGTCCTGGGCCTCCTTTAACTCCCCACCAGCAGCACTAACACAGCGGCTGGTGTTCTCCCTGGAAGTGCCTCCTTGCTTGGTGCCTAGGGCGTCCAGACCCTGCTTGCTCTGACTCGGGGCTCCTCTGGTGGTTCCCTCCCTTCTTCCTTGTAGTGTCGGGGTGTTCCGGCCGCAGCCTGAATACTCTTAGCTGCCTGGTGACTCCACCCTGCCTGGGGTTCTGATTGCCATTTAGGTTTATACTGGGGCTCCCTAATTTCTGTCTTCAGCCTGGATTTCTCTCTGGGGTCCCCCCAGGATCTCCAACAGCCTGCACACATCTTCTGTGAAAACCCTGACTGGCGTCTGGCCTTCACTCTCCACAACTTGAGCTCCTGCCTCCCTCCCAGGCCTGCTCTTCCAAGGGTTTTCCTGCCTTCCGTGCGCTCCAACAAAGTCTTGGAATTGTCTGGACTTCTTGCTTTCCTCCACATCCCCCAGAGGATCCTGTTGCCTCACCTTCAAAACACATCCAGAATCTCACCACTTCTGGTCACTTCTGGTCACCTCCACTGCCACCACCAGGGGCCCGCCACATCTCCTCTCTTAGACCACGAGAGCCCCTTGTTTCGGTGTCTGGTGACACCATGACACAGCACCACACTGGAGGGCTTGCGGTTGTGTTGTTCCCCCTCTGACGGGGCCCGTTTCTCTTCTGGATGACTACATCAGAGTTGGTAGATCCCTTTTATTTTGCCTCCCAAGTGTATCTGAACTGCTGCAAAGACTGGTCTGACACAGGACTGCTTTTGTGTTGAACTGGGTTTTAGCGACATGTATACCACCAAATGCTGCAAAGAGTGAGGCCGCCCTGGACAAGGGGAGTGTCTCTGGGTGTCCATCCGTGACCCACGTTATTGTGTGGAAAAAGGGGGCTTACGGGGCACTACAACACAGTCTCCTCTCTTTACCAAAAAAATCAGAAACAAAGACCAAAATGCTGAGTGTTAGCAACGTCTGAGTGGCATTGATCTCTGAGGAATGTGATGCTGGGTACTTTTTGTTTTCTTTCGCTAAGTACAATTTCTAATTTTTAAAAACAGTGACATGTGCTGGAAACACATTAGGAAAAAATAAAATCAATAACAACGAAGAAAGACGGAGTAAGAAAAATACTCCGAGAAGCAATCTAACGGGTCGCACAGCAGACCTTCCTGCACTGCAGACCTGTGAGCATGGCCAGGCTTGTATTTAGGGAAAGCTAATGTGATTTGGAAGATAGCACGCCTGTGGGTGAGGTCATTGTCCCTGGGGCCTTATTATGCTCTTTCTGGTGGTAGGAGAGACCCCAGAGGTTCTGAGCACAGCACAACTACTAATAAAATTAAGATGATAACAGTTGGATTATTCGACTTCACAGAAATTACAGCTTAAAAGTTAACTTTTAGAGTTTTCAGCCAAGACACCCGTCTTTTTCACAGAGCACAGGGCAAGAAGAAAAGTCCCTAAGTTGATCAACAGCTCAAAGGAGAGATCCTTGCCGGGACGGCTGCTGAGACCCTGGCACGAGCAGCCAGTGGGCTCCCTGAGCCTCAGGAGAACCACATAAAGGAAGCAGCATCTGTCCCAGAAGATCCAGGAAGATCTGAGCAGCCGGGCCAGGAGGTTCCTTGAAGTTCTGGATCTTTGATGTCTGGATGAAGGTATAAATCCCCCAGCCCGTTCCTGAACTACATGTCCTGGAACTCAAAGTGTCTGTATTCTTGGCTGGGACTGGCCTCCAGAGAGTTGGTGGCCATCTGTGTGATCGGAGGGCCGCCAGGATACCACTCCTACTGCCGAGTCGTGCTGTGTGAAATCCTGCCAGGTGACGATCATTTCTTGGTCATCAAGAGCCCAGTAGGGGTGTGAGTGATGCACTTGTAGTTCTTTTTTTTTTTTTTTTTTTTTTTTTTTTTTAGTTCAGAAGGGATGAGGTTGGAAACTTTGATAGAGTTTTCTTAAGGAAGGCCAAGGGACATTCCCCACCCCCCAAGGTCATACTGGGGGCATTGTTTGGCAGGCTCACCCAGAGATAGTTCCATTCTTGAAGAGAATGTACCTCTGTGTGACTTTACTATTTACTAGTTGATAAGCCCAGACACAGTAAATATACATGTTACCTTGTCAATTTCTGTCCCTTAGCGAAGACAACCACAGGGGTTACAGGCTCATTCCCACGTAGGCACATTCACCAGCTTCCTAGCTAACTAACCTGGCAGTCATTCCAACACTTTATTTTGTTCTTGAAGGCTGTAAAATTCCACAGATGCTCTTTAAGCTTCTTTACTATCCTATTGGCTTAACAAGTTGAATATTAATTTTATGTTTGTGTAAAAGTCGTGTGTTTAACTTTTTAAACTTGGTAAGTTTAAAAACTTATTAAGTGACAGGAAGGTAAGGAGACATTAGGGCCATAGCTTTAAAGACACGGATCTCATTTATATGTGACGCGCTGGGTCGACTGTCACTCCCTGAAGCAGCAGGATGCATCAGGTGGCATGGAATCTGTGCAGGGAGCCCCTTGGTGCGCGAGAGGCCACTGGATGTTTTTTCCAACCTTAACAGCTAGCTGAGAGCAAGGTCGGAAGAAGAGGGTGTGGGTGGAGCCAGCGCCACCAGATGGAAGGAGGGGATTTCTGACTGCTGTTGTGATTTCTGAACCAAGGCCCCTGGCAGATGCAAATGTCAGCTGGAGGAGGAGATCTCAGAGGTGGGGGAATCCAGGGAAGACAAGGTCCAGCAGGGGAGGTGAGGCAGAGAGTGGTGGGAGCCAGAAACCACCTCCCTGAGGCTGAGCTCCCTGGGGACAGCCACAGGAGTGGCTGCCCTTGAGGGCTGAGGGCTGCCTTGGCCTAAAGGACAATGACTCATGCAGAGCCAAGGAAGGAGGGAAGGGAGGGCCCCAGAGCTGTAGGGGCACAGGGTCCCGTGGCCAGAGGGGCTAGCATTTTGGACCACAATCGGGGATTTCTCAGGATGACTGACACAAATGGAAGAAGTCAGCTTTGAGAGAGGCCCAACCGCTGCAGCCATAGTTTGGGTGACCCAGCAGAGGGTCAGAGTGAGGGCATGACCCGTCCTGCCTCAGGCACAGAGGAGCAGGTGACCCTCAGACTCTGATTTGTCTTGGGTGAACACTTCATTCTAGAACCTGGTCAGGAGACAGGCACCTCTGCCTCACGGGTGGAAAGGTTCTAGAGGGGCAGGCCCACCTTCTCAAGCCGCAGAAAGCAACACAGAGCACCTTTGGCCCCGCAGGGCTGTGTTCTCGCCTGGGAAGGCCATCTGCAGGTGGCTGAACCCCACCCCTCCTGCCACCCTGGGGCTCCTCACCTGGTCCCTGTCTTAGCTCAAGGCCACGCTGCACCACAGGCCTTGACTGCTGCTCCCCACCGTGGAGTGCTGGGGCCTCCACCCACGGGGCAAGATTTTCCCAGACACCTACTGAACGGAAAAAGTGCCCAGCTCCCAGGTGCTCTTGTGTGGGTGCCGCTTCCCTCCACGTGACTCTCAGCCACAGCTGCAAATTCCAGTTTTATCTGGGTTGTGTTTTTTAGCCTGTTTGCCTTTGATTATGGTTTAGTTTTGAAAGGGAAGGGGCATACACTCTCAGCTCCCTTTTTTTTTTTCTTTCTCGGAGTAACGAGGCTTATTTATAGTGGAATTATTTTTCCCATTATGGCACATTTGGTTTCATTATTCTGCTGCCTTGCATTTTGAATTGCATAGGGGAAGAAACCCATAAAGGAATATTCCACCCCACCCCACCTCCCTGGAGCTGATTGTAGGAAAAAAAAAAAAAAGACAAAAACATTTCTATGAGTCATTCTGCACCATTGTATTTTTTGCCCTTGACCAATAGAATTACAGGTCTGTGTGAACCATGTCACTCAGCTTAAGTGGACGTGAGGTTCAAAGTACAAGTATCTGTGGTACCACCTGCTTGGGAGGCTGAGGCAGGAGGACACTTGAGCTCAGGAGTTCAAGGCCAGCTTGGGCAACCTAGTGAGACCGTGTCTCAGGAGAAAAAGAAAGGAGGAGGAGGAGGAGGAGGAGGAGGAGGAGGAGGAGGAGGAGGAGGAGGAGGAGGATTATTCAAAATATGGAGAAGCCCAGAATCATACCCTGAGTCCATTTCTTCCCTCACTGGTGGTTCTTTCTAAGGATGAAGTATGATGCTGCAGAGCACAATCCTCAGGCTTCTGGAAAGAAGTTGTTCATTTTGCTCTTCTGCCTTTCCATTCAAACTGGCTGAAAACACCACTAACTCCAGGTATCTGGGCAGAATCTTTGGTTACAGCACTGGCCACTCAGGTTCCTTCTCTATTGCCCTGGTCTTTGCTCTCTTAGGCCTAGAAAGAGGACAAGGAAAACCTCTCCCCTTGGGATCCTTGATTGCTCAAGTTGGCTTTGCGAAAGACTTGGCTGAATTTCACATCAATGTTGGTCACATATTCTAAAGTCCTAGGTTTGAATTCATATTTCTTGCTGTTTTTATAATGTTCAATCATAAACGACAGGGATGTCTTCTGTGAAATGAATCATTGGGTGTGTTTGGCATCATGCAAATACATTATGTGAGTGTACTTTACACAAACTAAGTTGGCTACAATATGACTAGATGACTTAAAATTATGGGACCACCGTCATGTCTGTGGTTCGTCATTGACCAAAATGCTGTCATGCATAACTCTATCTAAATAAGAGGCTTATGCATCTTTCTTCATTTCTAGGAGAGAAAATGGAATCACAGGGGAGGGCTCAGCCTTGCTTGAAATCCCCCAATTTAGGGGAAGAGCTTTGATCAAACCCTCTTGCTTCTGCTTCAATTTGTACAGATGAAAGAGAAGCAGATCTTTGCCAATTTGTAATGCTCTCCAGGAGAGAGGTGGGGGTGCCGAGCATCCCGTTTTCCTCTAGTTGCTTGTTCTTCAGCTGCTTTAAAAAGTATCCTGCCAACAAGGAGAATTCAGAACTCTCCTCCACCATGGGGGAATGCAAAATGATACAGCTCCTTTGGAAAACAGACTGGCAATTCCTAAAAACACTAAATATAAAGTTAGCCTATAATCCAGGAATTCCACTCCTAAGTAAGTATTCCCAGGACAATCGAAAAATGCATGTGCCTAATAAAACTTGTGCACAAATGTTCACGTCAGTATTGTTCATATTATTTTTTCTAAAGATAAATTAAGTGAGATCTTTGTTATTTGTTTTGTTCCTTACCCAGTCATATCTTTTTGGAAACAACTCAATAGCGGGATGAATATATGATCTTCCCTCACCCCCAGTTCTTCTTCTTTCCGTGGTAAGGAGGGGTTCCATGGCTGAGGTCAGCTTTGGCCCACAGCCCCAGGGTCAGGCCTGTGTTCATCTGTGGAGATTCGAATCATAATATTGCAAGCTAGATTTACCTTCCTTGGGAATTCAGTTCCTTTTTATTTCCAAACAGATTTTCTTTATTTCATCCTATTTATTTCTGCACCCTGCCTCAAGCTCTGACAAATTTGAATTTTTCCAAAAGCACAGAGAAATGCATTATTCCCATTATGATGATTATCTGTAGTTGTTCTTTTAGTTTATAATAATGAAAAGATGGAATTCAATATTTTTTTTTCCTTTGGCTGTTTTATTGTTTTGCATTCTGCGTTTCCATAATTTTGCTTTCAGTCTCCTCATTGAATTTTTTGATCTCTGAAATAGCAATTTTAAATAGCTGTCCGATGGCATATGTATCCACAACAGAGAGTGTTGCCAAGCATACAGAATGATCGGGCTCCTTACTGAAATGCTGAATGTCTATGCAGCGGAGTCCACGTACAGACCTGAGACTGAGCTCTGGAATGGGGCTGCATGATGAAGACTGTCAAGATGACAGCTTCCAGTGGGTTGAGACTCGCATTGAACTTAGCAGGCCCCCAGTGCTACCTAACAAAACAACGTGATTCTCTTCTCTGCATGGTCGCAAGTGCCCACTGAAGCTCACATCCTGCCTGTTCAGAACCACTTGCTGTGACCCACACTTTCCATGCTCTGGATCTTTGCTGGTGCAAGAGGACTCCCTTCCATCTGCCAGGGATGCTCCTCCTCCCCTGTTCACTGGGATGCTCTTCCGAACCCAAACCAGCCTGGGTACTCTCCAGGGGCTTCTGGAGAGTCTCGCTGGGCCTCCTCAGCACATCACATACTGGTTGCACCTGCCAATATGTCTGTCCCTCCTTCCGGCTAAGGGTATTTTCTGTACCATGGATCTCTTTGGCAGTTGATGAGGCCTCTGGATCTCATGTCAGAATCCTGTTTTTGAATGCATAAAACACATGGGGTTCTAGTTCAGGGCAAGTTGGAGGAAGCACATTGCTGCTGTGAATCCCATCTAGAATGTATGGAATAGCTACTCGAAGACTCAAAAAAAAAAAAAAACCCAAAACAAATATTAGAGTATTGGCCAGGAAGACAGAATCTCAGGTCCTGCTGACCTGGTGATGAGTTATCATTTTTCCTTTTCTAGAATTATCTGCCCTCAATTCAGCACAGCCTGGCACCCAGAAATGGACACCATCCCAGACAGAAAGAGACCCTGGGGCAACCCAGAAGGAGATCTCCTGATACTCAGAAGAGAGGGAGAAATCCCACTGTGTTTTTCTTGGCTCCCTTCTTCTCCTGTGTCCGGCTCCCACGCAATCCTGAGCCGGTCAGGGCAGGAGATCTTTCAGGAGTCTTAAACTCTGAGGAAGGGGACTCTTCCCTGTGGGCAGAGAAGATGCAGTCCCAAAGGGTGGGAAAACCCCCAGTGCCAGTTTTCCCGCCTCGCTGCCCCCCCCCAGCCTGTCCCAGAACACAGATAGGATTGTGGGAAGTGCAAGTAGAAGAGGCTCCTGGGAACTAGAAAGTACCAGGAGAGGGAAGAGCTCAGAAGAGGAGCCCTATGAAGTGGCTCATGAACTTCTGGCTCCCTGCTGAGAAGTACAAAAATAGACCTGACCCTAAATAACATACCACCAACTTTGAGAACTGAATTACAAAACAAAACACTGCCCAGGTCCCAGGCTGGCCACTGGCCACCACACGTATCCATGAGGACAGATCTGAAGTCCTGGAAAACAGAACTGAGACTGTAACCACTACCTACGGAAGATTGGAACTTGTGACCCCAATTCCACCAGGTAACAAGACATTTTTTACAGAGTTTAAATCCATAGTCTTCTGACATAATCATCAAAATGTCCAGGTTATAATAAAAACATGCTCAGCATATACATGTAGAATGTGGAAGATCTCCACACGTATAGGAAGAGAGAATCAGCAGATGCCAAAGTTGACATGACACAGAACTTAAAGCAGCTGTTATAAAAGTGCTACAGTTTATGTCTTTTGGTACTGGGGATGGGACCCAGAGGCACTCTACTGCTGAGCTATATTCCCAGGCCTTTTTTTTTTTTTTTTCAAAACAGGTCTCTCAAGTTGCCACGGTTGACTTTGAACTGCCCTGGCCTCCTGAGTTGCTGGGATTGCAGAAGGACACCATAGCACCCAGCGAACATTCTTGGAATAAATGAAAAGATAAAAAAAAATGTTAGGAAAGAAACTGAAGATACAAAGAAGCCCCAGAAGGTCACTGCAGAATTAAAAACTCATGTAACTGAAACACAAATCTCACCCGATGGGCTCCACAGCAGAAAGGCGATGACAAAGGAAAGAGTCTGTGAACTTCAGGATAGATCAACAGACATTATAGACTCTTCATAACTCAGGGAGAAGAGACTGACACAGGCCAGAGCTTCGGGAACCTGTGAGGGATTACACAAAGTCCAACAGTCTCGTCTTCAGATTCCTGGAAAGACAGAAGAAAGAATGTGGTGTATATAAGAAGTTTGAAGAAACAATGGATGAAAGTTTCCCAGATTTGGGGAAAATATATAAACCTACAGGTATCAAGAAGTCTAGGAAAAGCCAGACACAGTGGCACACACCTGTAATCCAGTGACCTGGGAGGAATCCCAGTGACCTGGGAGGCTGAGGCTAGAGGATCCAGTTCAAAGACAGCCTCAGCCACTTAGCAAGGCCTCCACAGCTCAGTGAGACCCTGTCTCAAAATAAGACATAAAAAGGGCTGGGGATGTGGTTCAGTGGTAAAAACAAAACAAACAAACAAACAAAAACAAAAACAAAAAAACCTGGGTTAAATCCCTAGTACCTAAAAAAAACAAGAAGTCTCTGAAACCCCAAACAAAACCATGCCCAGATACATCATTCTCAAACTGCTGAACACTAAAGAAAAAAAAAATTGTTTATAGTTGCCAGAGAAAAACAACACATTACTTAAGGGGGAATAGGCTTCACATTTCCTCCTGATTTCTCCAGAAGGAAATGGAACATTTTTCAAGTGCGGAAAGAAAAAAACTGTCAACTCACAATTCTATTTCCAATAAAAATGTCCTCCAGGAAGAAGACAAATGAAGGCTTTCTTTTTTTTTTAATATTTATTTTTTAGTTGTACACAATAACTTTACTTTGATTATTTATTTTTATGTGGTGCTGAGGATCGAACCCAGGGCCTCACACGTGCTAGGCAAGCACTCTACCGCTGAGCCACAACCCCAGCCCCACGAAGGCTTTCTTGAGTGGAGGAGGCTGAGAGGGCTCGAGGTCACTGGCCCTGCTGCTACAGAGGTTCTTCAGGCAGATGAGGCAAAGTGGGAGTACGAAGAAGCTGAGAAAAAGAGCGACAGAAGTGTAAGAGCCTGGGCCAATTAATAGACTCTTCCTCTCCTGAGTTCTTCAAGATGTATTTGATGCCTGAAAACAAAAATTACAACATTGTTTCAAGGGTTCTTACCACACTGTTCAAAGGGTTCTTAATATATTTTAATGGAATGAATAAGACAACCACAACGTGAGGGAGGATAAACGGGAACCCACAGGTTGATAACATATCACTTGAAGTGGCAAAAAATTAATTCCATATAGACTGTGAAAAATTGAGTATGTGTATTTTAACCCCTAGAATAAGTACATAAAGAGATATTTAGCAAAAACATAAGAGATAACTGGGCATGGTGGTGCACACCTATAATCCCAGGTAATTGGGAGGCTGAGGCAGGAGGATTGCAATTTCAAGGCCAGCCTCAGCTAGGGAGATCCAATATCAAATAAATAAGTAAATAAGGTTGGAAGTGTAATTCAGTGGAGAGCACCCCTGTGTTCAATCCCGAATACCAAAAAAAAAAAAAAATAGCAAATGATAAAATAGAAAATATTCAAAATAACCTAAAAGAAGTTAGGAAAATGCAAAACACAGAAACTAAAAATAGAGAGGACCGGGGTTGTGGCTTATGAGGTTGAGGACTTGCCTAGCATGTGAGAGGCACTGGGTTTGATCCTCAGCACCATATAAAAATAAAATAAAGATATTGTGTCCATCTATAACTAAAAAATAAATATTAAAAAATAAAGTTAGAGAAACATAAAACAAGTAATAAAATGTTAGATATAAAAAACCCAACAATTATTACACTAAATGTAAATGGACTAATTAAAAGATAGATTGCTAGGGCAAAATTTTAAAATGACTCAATTATATGATGTCTACAAGAAACTCATTTCAAGAATAATAATAATTGTATACGGGGTAATAATGGAAGTTCATAACCATTCTGAATCAAATTGTGAAACATGATATATTAAGAAAGATGTAATGTTTTGAAAGGCCAACAATAAAAAAAAAGAATAATAATAATTGCAAGCAGGCTAAAAAGAACATATAAATGAATACAACAAAGTAGACTCCAGAACATAGAAAAGTATCAGAGAGAAAAGAGATAGTACATACACTTTTCACTAAGAAGACAAACAGTCCTGAATGTGGATGCACCAACCAAACAACTGAGCTGGAAAATATAGGATGCAAAAGTTAACAGAACTGGAATGAGAAACAGGCAAACCACCCTCAGAGAGATGGAGGCACCAACATTCCTGTCAGTGATCAACAGAATTTAGCAGGCAATCAGCAAGGGCACACTGCAGAAAACCAAGCAACACTGTAAACAGCTGGTTCTGACTAACATTTACAGAACAAGCCACTGAACAGCAACAGAATACACTTTCTCTCAAGTTCACGTGCCATTTTCACCCAGATAGACCATATCCTAGGTCATAAAACAATTTTTAACAAATTTAAAGACTAAAAATCATACCAAGTATCTTCTCTGGTCATAATGCAATTGGACTAGAAATCAATACAGAATAAGAAAATCTCTATACTTTTGGAAATTAATCAGCACAGTTAAACTTGTAAATACTTCAAAGGTCAAAAAGGAATTCTCATAGAAATGTGAACTGAATGAATATGAAACACAATAAATCAAAACTTGTGGGATGCAGCTATAGCAGTGCTTAGAGGAAAATTTATACCATTAAAGCATTCAAATTGGAAAAGAGAAAAGTTCCAAACTAACAATCTAAGTGGCTGCCTTAAGAAACTAGAAAAAGAAGAGCAAAATAAAACCAAAACAAGAAGGAAAGAGAATAATAAAAAATTAAAGCACAAGGGTTTGGGCTGGGGCTCAGTGGCAGAGTACTTGCCTCCCACGTATGAGGCCCTGGGTTCAATCCTCAGCACTACATTAAATAAATAAATAAATAAATAAATGAAGGTATTGTGCCTATCTACAACTAAAAGAAATCAAAAAATAAAAGCATAAATCAATGAAACTGAAAACAATTTTAAAACAATATAGAAAGTCAATGAGCTCAATAAAATTGATGAACTTATAAAATGACTGGCAGAGAGGAAAAAACCACAATTACCAACATGAGCAATGGAAAAGAGGCCATTACTACAGACTCTGATTATAAATTTAACAATTTAGATAAAATGGAAAAATTCTGTAACAAGTTACCAAAGTCACCCAAAAAGCATGTCGATAACTATTGCTATTTTAAAGTTGAATTTGTAGTTTAAATCCTCAATTAAAAGCAATCTCCAGGCACAAATATTCTAACATATGAGCATATACTACCAAATATTTTAAGAAGAAATGCAATGAATTCTGCATAATTTATTGTGTTTTCTTCCAGAAAATAAAAAGGAGGGAACACTTCGTAAATTATTTTACATGGTCAACTTACCCTGATACCAGAGCCAGACCAAGATGGTGCGATAAAAGTACTGAATAATATCTCTCATGAACATGTTGCAAAAACATTAGCAAAATATTAGCAAATACCCAGCAATACAGAAGCATACAAAAAGACATTTAACATAATCGACCATCAGGGAAATCCAAATTAAAATCCTGATGAAATATAGCCACACGCCTGTTAGAATGGTAAAAATAAAAAGTGCTGACAATCCTGAGAACTCCCAATAATGCAAAGCAATTATGTGAACTCTGATACATCACCATCAGGAATGGAAAAGTGCACAGTCACTCTGAAAAAAAACCACTTGGCAGTTTCTTCTAAAACTAAGCACACACTTAACACATGACCCAGCAATCCCAAGTGAACGGATCATTCATGGTCACAGAAGTCTGCGTGAGTGTTTATAGTGGCTCTGCTCGTGATCACTAGTAACAGGAAACAACCCAAATGTCCTTCAGTGGGCAAATGGGTAGACAAACTGTGACACATTCCTACCATGCAATACACCACCGTCAGCAATGAAAAGGACAGAACTATTGACTTTGATAAATCCTAAAGATATGCTGAGTGAAAGAAGCCGGGTCTCGAAAGTTCGGCAGTACCGTATGATTCAACTTACGTGAAATTCTTGATGAAACTCAGTGAGAGAACAGATCAGTTATTTCCAAGAGTGAGAAGCTAGCAAAGACTAGTGCTGTAATCTTTTCCCCAAATTCAGGACCCCCAAGTTTTAATTATTGACCACTTGGGAGGAGAATCTACGGATCCTGGGTTAAAACCCTGATGTAGCACATATGCTGTGTAGAAAAATGTGTCCATTTTGTTCATCCTCTAGGTAGAGTGGCTTGGCACATAATACATGCTCAATTATTTGGTGAATGGACAAACTATCAAATGGTTTAAGCATTAAACAGTGCATTTGGGAGATTCAAAGAAAGACAGGTGCATTTGTTTAACAGGCAGTCACCGTTGGTAATTATTAGCTGGACTTCCTCTGATAACTCTCTTAACTGTATTTTTCTGCTTGGGACACTGACCAAGTTTTGCCTTGGGTTGCTGTACCTGCACTGTTTCTGAGTACTTCTCCAGTTTCTGTCCTGAGTAGGGAATACAATGAAATATGCAAGTCCATAAGTAAATGCCTATTGTCACCAAAAGTGGTAGATAACTGTCATTGTTTAGAGTTTGAGATTTATCAGGCTCTGTAGGACAGGAGTTAGTCAGGGCAATGCTGAGATAATAACAAGATTCCCTCAAATGGGCCCCACAGAAACTAATCACCAGAAGGTCCTGGAAGAGTTGTACAGACGGAATGAGTTGCTACACTCTCCTGACCCTGCCATGTGCCAGTGATCTTTTCTGATGGTCTCTGGGGGGTCTGTTTCATAGAGCTAAATAAAAGATTGGGAGAGGCTAATGCCTTAGGTCAAGCCCCGTCTAAGAAGTCCTTGATGGTAAGACCAACCATTATTTTATACATTGATAAGACAAAAAATAAAAAAATAAAAAAACAAAAAACACTCCCAATAGACTCTGATGGATGACTTTAATGACAATCTTGAATGGCATCTGAATCAATCATATCAGATTCCTTTTAAATTAATCTTTCTCTCTTCTGGGGAGTTTGGCAATGCACAGATGTCTCAATAACAGAAAGTGACACAGCTTGCTCAGCTCATGGGCACCTTCCTTTTCCAGGTTCCTAACAACGCACTTGGTCGTTCTTTGCAAGAAAACATGGACTCATGACCATCCTTCTGTGACAACATTCTTCATTAATACCACATTTACATCCTGTTTCTTGGCGTCTGTGTCCAAGTACAAAATAGCTTGTCATTTCAATGCTGAATCATAGCAAAATCTTTTGGAGGACATTTCTAAATAGCAGTTCAATGCTCACATTAAACTCACAAATGTATATATCTCAACTGAAGCAATAATGACGTCAATTGCTATAAATTGTTATAACCCAGGGGCTATACTTAGGAATGCCAGGGCAATAATGTCAGGACTGCCCGTTGGTGATGGATTTTTAATTTTTTTCTATACCGGGGATTTAACCCAGGGGTGCTCTACCACTGAGCCCAGCCCCAGTCCTTTCATATTTTTTAAATTTTGAGACAGGGTCTCACTCAATTGCCAAGGTGGCCTCGTCTTGGCCACCCTCCTGCCTCAGCCTCCCCAGTAGCTGGGATTACAAACTTGCACCGCCATGCCTGGCGGCTGATGGCTTTTGAAAGGCACTGTTGATTAAGATGAATCTCAACTTCAGAGATGTTAGGCTGTGAAAAACTATGCATCTTAGGACCAGTGGAAATGCAGTGGTTCTGTTGGATTCCATAATTAGGGAGGGTGTTTTGCACTTTGAACATGTTTCTTGAACATCCTGCTTGCTGGGGAATGTTCGGAGGCTATGGTGGTAAACAAGCTGGATGACTCTTCTGCCCACAGGGAGCTCACACGGTCGGGAGGAGACACAGTAAATGAATAATTAGAAGAACGATCGTGCTATTCTAAGTACAATGAAGGAACTAAACAGGAGGCTGAGCTGGAGCCTCATGGTGGGGCAGGTACATGATGTACACACACATTGGTGACAGGCCTTCTTAAATCTGGCTGATTTCCAACTAAGTCAACATTTGGATTTTGGTGTCAGAGTCAGTGAGAGCTTGAGGAGGGATCAACTGTCCCAAGGTTTGCCCAGGACCAAGGGGTTTCCCAGGATGGTGCACTTTCAGTCCTAAAACAGATAGTCCCAGGCTTCCTGGCACCGTTGGCCACCATGTGGGAGTCTCAACTTGGTTTCTTTTTAGTTTGATATTTTATGACAGTAAAAATTAAAAAAAAAAAACCCACAAATACAAATTAATATTTTATGACTATTTCTATGTCTGATGAAATTTGATACCAGTGACTTTTATTTTCTTTCATCTCTCTTATTTTCATAAATTGAAGTAATTCGATAGATATGATGAAAATCTTATAATGAATCCTTAAGGTATTCAGTCATTCGACAACACTGATTAAACTCCTACTAAGAGTCCTTTGTGGGCTACAATGATAGGTCAAGGTAGCTCCAAGGGGTGAGAAGTTCTGTACGCAACAGCCTGAAAAGAGTACAGCACATGCCTGTAATTATAGCTGCTCAAGAAATGGAGGCCCGAGGATTGCGAGTTCAAGGCCAGCCTGAAGCAACTTAAGGAGACACGGTCTCAAACATTTAAAAGGGATGGAGATGTAGCTCTGTGACAGCATGCCCCTGGATTCAATCCTCCACACAAATCTATATACAGACATAGACAGAGATACAGATGGTCTAGACATAGACATAGGTAGATAGTTAGGTAAGTTAAGGTGGTGGCATAAATGGAATCCACCAAAACCTTCTCTGGGCAAAGTGGGTGGTTGGTAAAGCATGCTCAGGAGGCTTGGAAAGCTGGTTTGTTTTGTAATTTTATTTTACTTTGGATGGACAATACCAATCAGAGACTCTAAAGAAGAGTAATTTTCTTTGCCTTTGAAATAAATTAAAGGCAAGAGCAACTTTCATGTTAGGATTTATTTTGGTAAAACTGTACCTTTCTGGTTTTTTTTTTTTTAAACTAAAAGACAAGCTGAAGTCTTGCAGCTATTAGAAACATATATTTTTCCTCTTTAAAACAATGAACTGCATGTTCTTGGTTTTCCCTTCATGCAAGTTGCTACCATGAGAAGTTATTTTCTAGTCTGTATGCAAATGTGGTGATCAGGTTGCCAGTGACATTACAAGGCAAAGGGTCCTTGACTTACGACGTGGCTTGCCTTAGGATTTCTGGACTTCATGATGGTATAAAAGTGATATACATTCAGTATAAATCATGCTTCAAATTTTGAATTGCGATCTTTTTCCCAGGCTAGTGATGCGCACTAGATACTCTCTCACAACACTGGGCGATGGCAGTGTGCCCACGGCTCCCAGTCAAATGGATGACCTGCCACTGAAGCATCCTCTTCATCCAGCAATTACTTTTAGTTCAAGGTTTCAAACATTCCTCGGTCCCAGGGTGCCTTCCACTGAGCACAACAATGGTGACACCCATCCAAGCATTCCATTTCCCACATTCAGTGCAGTAGTAAATAAATGATGTGAGATATTCAAGGCTTGAGTATAAATGGGCTTTGTGTCCCATGATTTTGCTCCACTGTTGGCCCAAGATTCATGTGGACTTGCCTCTGAGCCAGGTTAGGTGTATGAAATGCATTTTCTGCTTATGATAAATTTCATTTATGAGGACGTAACCCCATCACAAGTCCAGCAGAACTTGGACTTGTGTTAGTTTTCCCAAGGCCGCCGCGGACCTCATGCTTGATCTCTGCTGTTCAGTCTCAGGGTGGATGCATACACGACTCAAATACCTACTATCATATTTTAAGGCTACTGTGTGACTCCTTTCTTTTGTCCTTAAACAACACTTTTCATTTCATTTTCTCTCGCATCTCATGAGCACACCCTTCCCTCTTTAAGGACCGATTCTCTTGAATGCCACAGCCAGTATCAGAAGCGCTTTTATCTGAATCAAGCAATCAAAATTTTCACCCGATCACTCCTGTTGATTATTTTTTCAAAAAAGTTGGAAGTTGTCATCTGGAAATCAGGGAGGGCATTAATTCCTTAACCTCTCCCAATACTCTAGCTCATAGATGGCAAAGAAATAGAACAGGGAGCTTGAGAGTGTGCGTGTGTGCTGGGAGCGCTAGAAAAGTAGAATTTGGAATCAACATTTCAATTAGATAAGGCTGTACAGGCTGATTTTATTTGCAAGCTGAACAGCTGATGTCAAAAATAGATTTCCCTTTCTTTCCAAAGTGGGGCCAAGGGCCAGTAAGTGGCAAAAATAATCACATGCCTTTCTTGGACTCCCTACTCCTACCCCAAAGGGTTTTCTTGTGTAGGAACCAACAATTCCTTGGAGGGGAGCACTGAATAGGCTAGTCATTATTTTGAGATGTAGGGGACTGCAGATTCTTGGCAGGGCTCCCTTGTTTTTCTAGAGTAGTAGGCAATCCTTGGATAAAAGGCAAAAAGCTGATCCACGACGCTGGCTCTGGGTCCTTTATGAACCAATGGGACAAATCCAGTGGCTGGCCTGCTCACCTCGCTCTTTGTTTTGTGAGATAACTTGCTGGTGGCTACAGTGGTGGGGTCCCCGCCCCCCCAATCTGGGTCTCTTGGAAAACGCCCAGCGCTCCCCCCTTTCCTCTGGGCTGCTATAGGAAGACCTCGGGGAGAGTCTGCTGGTTGCCAGCCCAGCCACCACCACGGGGTTAGAAATAGATTTGCTTGTGGAGCGAGAACAATCACTCCATTGTCCGACCCTTTTTTTCTCTTCTCATGCAAACGCGGGGCTGCTGGGTGGCGCAGCCCGAGGTCCTGTGTCGGGAAGCCTTTGCTCAGGGCTTTCTGCTGCTTCTTGCCTTGGAAAATTCCATCCTTTAACACTGGGATTATATGTCACCGTGGCTGAAATCATAGACAGAGTCCACTTAATTCGCTGCGAGCATGAGAAACAGCCAGAGAGAATGCGAGCAGATAGCATTCCCTCGTACAAAGGGAGGATTGAACCAGGTCAGTGAACCCAAGAGCCGGCAGGTCCCAAGCCCTCAGGGGGTCATGAAAATCCTCCCGGGGGTCTCCTGCCTTTAGGAGCAAAAATGATGCCTGTTTTAATTAAAATAATAATAATAATAATAATAATAAAGTATTTAAGGTTACTCTGGTCGGTTCAGCTGGGTGATGAATTTATTCTATGGCTCATTCTACCAGTTTTTGCACTTTTACATATTTTTTTAAAAATCAGTGAGAACGAGTTTTTGGAAGGTAGGAAAGTACCTTTTCTTTTGTCTCTACGTTTCCCCTAGTGGATACCAGGTGCGCGCGCGTGATGGGGAGGGCCGCTCCACGGAGCATGCTCGGCCTTAGCCTTGGTCAATTTACCTGCAGAGCCCCAAAGGTTCCAGCCGGTCTTCTCGCACCTTTTCACAGGGCCTTTATTCTTACCATCCGTTCTTTGGTCCATATCCCAACTGGAGCACTTATTAAATGTAGGCACATAAGCAATGCAGATGTTGGGATTCACGTGGAGAACTGAGTACATGGCCTCATGACCATCTTTGCTTTATCTGAAGATGGCCTTTGCTCTCCTCGCAGTCTGTCCCTCCAATGTTACCTTTGGACATTAGGAGCCCAGAGAAGGAAAGCACAGTGACTTATTTTGATTTTCCCTTATAGAAAACAAATGGTTGTAATACAAATAGCAGTAATACAAATAAGTAATACCAATAGCAGCTAGTTGGTGTTTTAAACACAGAAGGTAAGGATTTCAGATGTCATGTAATGAAAGTAACTTTTGATTTTATGGGCCCAGTTCTTTTTATTTTTTTTTGAGAGTCTGGCCTCCAACTTGGGTTCCTCCTGCCTCAGCCTCCCCAGTCTTTGTGATGACGGCCACACAACCACCATGCCTGGCCCAAACAACTCTTTTATTGAATTCCTCCCTGTATCTGGTGACTTTGAAATGGTTGTCATGAAATTCATTGCTGAGTCACTGTTTCCTAGATCTTGTGGGCAAAGGTACAGGCTTCAGAAATGGGGCACATAGGCACATTGTAAGGTTTTTGATGTTAGACACACTTCTGAAACTTGATGTTAATGCTCACATCAGGCTAGGTTTTAAGATATTTTGACTCAAAGATTATAGCTAACATGAAATTTATAATTACTCAATAAAATAAAAAATGTTATTGACTCCCAGTTTCTTCTTTTTCATAAGATACCATGTGGGACAGTGTTGGTGTGCATCTCTCACCTCTGGCCCACCTTCCACCTCGGGGCAGCCAGCTCCGAGCAGGTGTGTCACCTCCACAAGCTCCCATTCTCCTCTGGGCTTCTCTGAGATGGTTTCCTGGTATTGGAGTATGTGCTATCTGGAAATGTGAGTCCAACACCCACGAGGCAACCCTGGTCCCAGAAATGAGAGTGTAGGGTGGATGCTTCCCTTTTCTCTCCTCACACTGGGACTTCTGAGCATCTTCCTCACAACTTGCTCAAGGTCACAGAGGAGATGGAGCCCTTCACCGCCTTCTCTTTTCCCTGGCTTTATTTCCTCCAGTCTTCTGGGATTGCTCTCCCCAATCCACCTTCCCTTACAAAAGCCTTGTTTGTTCCCTTCTGAGAGAGTGCAGCTAAGACGTGAGCCTGATAGGCTAGAATCAAGGTTTGAATTTGAATGTGGGTTGTCATTTTCTGTGACTGGGATGCAAAGAGAAATTTGGAAAGCTCTGGACCAGATGGCCGTAGGCATCCCAGCATTTAGAATGGCCAGGTTCTTATCCAGCTTGTGTCCAGCATTATGAGTATCCGAGACTCCCATAAAAACAGTAAGTGATTCCCAAGCTTTGTCAAGCATGGGGAATACCTTTGGATGTGTGAAACATCAGCAAAAACCAGAAAACCAAACCAAACAAACATCTTCACAATCATTCAATCTTGTAGGTTGCCTGCACATTTTTTTTTTTTTTTTTTTTAGGTCTAACAATAAGCTGAAGTGAGGTACTGGTAAGAAACTGTGAATTCCAGCCTAGGCCCTGGTCTCTGCCTGCAGGGAAATATAGAGGAGAAGTGTGTGTGGGGAGTGCTGTTCTGCTTCTCTTGTGATCCATCTCAGGGAGGGGGGGCTCTGCATCACCAGCTGGGATGTGGCTGGATGCTCAGGATTCCGAGTACCTAGTTACCTCTGGGAATTCTTTGTACTGGATAATAGGTCAGTGGTTCTTACCTGAGTAAGACCATCTTTTTCTAAAGCCACTTCTACCTGGAGGGAGGCTACAGATGCCAATTTGGGGGGTCCTATCCCAGATCTTTGTCAGTCTGTTTTGACAGTTCTAGGCCATTCTGAAGCTGGTAGGAGTGTGAGAACCACTGACCTGGTCCCTTTCCTTCTCAACTGGGCCTGCAGGCTTTGGAACCTTCACTGTGGATTCACATTCTCTTCCACAGAATGGGCTGGGAAATCAAAGATGACTTGATTAGCTGGGAGGCGAGAAAAGAGGCAGGCAGCTACCCTGCTTACAAACACATCATGTTCTGGACTTGGGGAAGTCAGCTGTTGGGGATGTGAGTTGTTTTCTGAGGAACGAGCGAGCGTGCAGGGGTATATTTAATCTTGAATTTAGCTGAAGTACTGTTGTGTCTCAGTGAAAAAAGCAGGTCACAGTGCTCCTGGAGTATTAGCGACTGATCAAAGCAGAATAAAATCAATACAGCACAGAGATAGTATTTGCTGATGGCAGCTGTCAACGCAGAGGTTGACTGGGGTGAGCGAGGGGGCCCGTGGGGGCTGCTGAGGGTCTGAAGGAGTCGGTGGCCTTTCTTTTCAGAAGGTCATGATCCGGATCCTTTCAGGCAGCCTTTTCTCAAATGTGGTCCTGGGCTGTTTCCTCCTCTTCTGGAAGGTAAATTTCCCACTGGAGGGCAGGACGTAAAGAATTCTGAGACAAGTCGGCAGGAGTAGAAATGGAGAAAGAGAATTAGAGAGAATGTGGGTGTATCTATTCACATCAGCACCAAGGGAGACCGAGGGAACTTGAGGGAGAGGGAGCCAGGCAGGGACCAGGTCAGGATTCTCCTCTGACATTGGCAACAGGGAGAAAAGAAAGCAGAGGAGCACTGGCCACGTGGTAGGTGGCCGCCACTCCGCTCACGGTACCCCTCCGTTCCATTCCAAGTCCTAGGAGTCCTTGACCACAGATGGGCAGCTGACAGGCCTTGCCAGTGACCACTGAGATCGTGTGGCAAGATGGACTGGACCAACCCCCTTTTTCTTCCTAAAGATTTGAACTGGGGAATAGACCGGACATTTGTTCACACCTCCATGGGAAGAGGTTCAGGGCTGCCTTGGGCACTTCACACATTCACAAATCAGCCTCCCAGTTAGGCTTCCTGGGGTGGTGGAAATGCGTTCCTTTTGGCTTCACAATGCCTTGACTCACCGTTCTATTTTTATATCATACAAATTATTAGAGCTGCCAGCCGAAAGGCTGGATTTGGAGGAGTGTGGTAGCCCTAATGGAATTAATTAATTGAATAATATTGCCTGACAAATGGCTTCATTTATACCCAAGAGGGCCTGCAACTTAATTACTGATGTCATTTATCTCTCTATTTGCACCCCAACAATAAGTGACTCTCTCTCATTAACGTTGGGTCATCTTCCAAAAGGAAGAGAAGAAGCCAATGTATCTGGAAAGGGGGGGGGCGAGGAAGCAAAGTCTTTGTTCCCCACCTCATTATCCTGATAAATCATAACAGACTCTGCTAATTAGATGGGCAGGATTAGCCACTGACTCCCGACCAACAATTACTTCAGAAAGAAACCCCGCTGAGAACATCTCCTCCCCTTGGGAGGAGATGAAAGGACGTGTATAACAGAAAAGGGCACCATTATCCCAGTCCAGGTTTGGGGGACCACAGTTGTCCAGACAAATTTCTAGACAGAAGAGCTGGGGCTGTTTCAGGTATGTCACCTGTGTGCCGGGGCCACGGCCGGGTGTCTGATAGAGCTCTCCTCATCCAAGTCTTAGGTCATGGCCCTGGGAGCTTCCAACTATCCCCAGGAGATCAGAACCTAATTAAGCCGAGGAACAGGTGTAAAGAGGACCTGATTTGATCTGGCCAAATTAATTGCTAAGATGGGACTTGTGCTTGGTAAGCGGAAACAGTGAATTAAGTACAGCCGGAATACAGCTAATCCCCCAGTCGCGCTGTGACTGTGTATAAAACAGACTGGGCGGGCTGGCTGAGGAACACAAACAAAGGCGGATCTGCAGCAAAGGTAAAACCGCATCCTTCACGGGAAAGGCCGAGGACGGAGTGCCCTGATGGAGAGAGGGTGGCTGTATGTCCTCATTGCTTGCTGGAACAGCCCTGGCTTATGCCTGTGGTCAAACATTTTGCGTGCAAAAATTTTAACAGTGTTCCCTTTCACTCTCAAAAAAAAGTCCCAGTTTGGGTAATACATTAAATGGTTATTGTGTTTCATGTCAATTTTCTTTTTTTTTTTTTTTTTTTGCCATACTAGGGATTGAACCCAAGCCAGGGGCGCTCTACCACCCGAGCTACAGCCCCAGCCCTTTCTATTTCTTGAGACAGGGTCTCCCTAAGTCTGGCTTCAAACTTTCAGTCTTCTTGCCTCAGTCTCCCAGGATGCTGGGGTTACAGATGCGCACCACCATGCCTGGATTTCATGTCAATTTTAAGCTCTTTTTTTTTTCTTTACCAGAAGACTGATTTATAGATTGATTTGAGTCCTCCCCAAAGATGTTGAAGTCCTAACCCCCAGTACCTGTGAATGTGATCTTGTCTGGAAATAAGATCTTTGCTGATGATTCAGTTGAGAGGAGGTCATTAGGGTAAGCCCGAATCCAATTTGACTAGTGTCCTTATGAAAAGGGGAAATCGCGGCACAGAGGGTCATAGGAAAATATGCAAAGGTGAAGGCAGAGATGTGTGTGATGTGTCTACAAGCCAAGGAACACTAAGATCACCAGAAGCCAGGGGGGAACGTGGTTCAGAGATTCCCCCTCACAGCCTCAGGAGGATCCAACCTTGATCCAGACTTGATCTCAGACTTCTGATCTCCAGAACTGTGAGACAATAAATGTGTGTTGCTTAAACCCCCTGTCTGGGGTTCTTTGTTATAGCAGCCGTGGCAAACTTATCCACGTGGGTCCTGGCTTCAAAGTGTCTGATTAATACTATTTAATTAATGCAATTAATACAATTAATTGATCTTAATTTTTACAGTCAACCGAACTGAACCATCTTAGTGTCAAAGGCTGGCTTCAGGGCTAGGGCAAGAAGCTGATCAACCCATGGATACTAGGATTTTTCTTCGCCTCTGTTCTGGGAGAACAGGGATAGAGACATCCCTGGTGCTTGGCCCCAATGAGTGGGCAGTCTGGTGGGAAGACAGGCTGTACAGGTGACGTTTTGTTCAAGGAGGTAATCATGAACTTGTCCGGGAGGGAGGGAAGCTCACCACGGAGTGGCCATTTCAGGCTGGGCTGAGAAGAAGCAACCTCCCAAGAAGGGACACCTCAGCTGTGACCTGATGAGCAAGGGCTACCTGGATTTTAAGAGGCAGCAGGAGGACCGGGTGCGCTTAGTGGTAGAGCACTTGCCTGGCATTCGTGAGTCCCTGGGTTCCATCCCCAATACTGCAATAAAAAGGAGGCAGAGGGGAAGGAAGTAGGAGGTCAAGGTCAAGGGGGCAAGGAGCCTGGGCACACACCAAGCAGCCAGGCCCCTACAGAGAGAGCAACGCTAGAGGCCACAGTGGCCTTAGTCATCAGAAGTCTAGAGCCTACCTACCACGCAGCAGACCCCAGGCAAGGGTGAGCTTCAGGTAAGCCCTGATGGCCCAGAGCTGGGGGATGAGGGAGCAGCCTCCCAGAACCAGGTCACTTCTGTGGGGAGAGCTCAGGGCAGTGGAGGACCGCACCTCAGAGAGGAGTCAATGGAAATGCCCTGAGCAGGGGAGAGGGATGGGAGAAATAAAAAATGTGAATCTTGATTCAGAAGAGAGGGGCTCTTCGATCCCCAATCTTTCTGGCCAACAGTTTTCATGTGGCTGGGCCTGAAGGGGTCACAAGTCACGTCCAAAAGTGCTCATTATGTCCAAGTGTATAATGGATTCCTATTTCCCTGAAGCAGAATTTGGGTTGTCACTTTTCTCAGTTTCCTTCAGACATGGTAGACATTCCAGGATATTCTATGGGACACTTGTTGTGTTGGCCTCTTACCTTTGAAGATCCAGACCAGACATTGTTGAACGTGGGTTCACATTCTTGGGCTTTGGACTCTACTTCTAGACCCTAATGGGACACCATCTTGAATTCTGGCATTCACCCTTTGGTCCAGACTCTGGGGAAATTAATTGAACACCTATAGGTCCAATCGATGCGGGGCTTGTATTTTTGAATGCTCGCTTTGGCATTCCTTAGGTACAGCTCAACAAAAAAGAAACAATAAGTAGTGACATTTTCAAGATGGATTTCAAGGTTGGTTGTTAAAGTCAGTTTCTCTGGTTAATTTCAATGTCTGTCCCTGATGGGCGCAGGACAGAGAGTGTTGGTAAGGCAAAACTGGGCTCTGGTTGCGTAGGCATGGCATGTCTTATGTAAGCATGCAGGTCTGTGTTTCAAAATGAAAAATAACAATAATAATTAGAGTTTCTCTAGGCTCCTTGTGTCTAAACCAGTCTTGCAAAACCACCTTTGGATGAGCTTGAAGTGTCAGCAAATCAGAAACATGTGGATTTAATTTCCTTTGAAATACACCAGGGGGAGAAGGGGCAGCAGGACTTGGCAGCCAGCTGCTTAGGGTTTGCCAAACCCCAAATATCTCACACTCTGTGAGAGCCATTATGCTGGCCCCCCAGCAGTGTCATCTGGCCAGACCAGCCTCTGCATTTCTTATTATTGTACCATCTCGGCTTTCTCTACCCATTATGTTGTTATTTGGGTCCATTGTAGTTGCCAGAAGGACACTGTAAACACCACCCGTAGGCTGTAACTGGAAGAGGGAGCCATGCTGAATGAGGTGTCAGGTTGCTCCAGTCTTATCTAGACCAAAGCTATTACTGTGCCTTGAAAACCCAAGTCAACTATGGGAGAGGTTTTCAGATTTAACTTCTAGGTGGGAAATATTTAGCTTTTTTTGCTAGATGATGGTATCATTCCCCAAAATATCACTACCATCCAACATTCATGCATATAATGTGAAATATGCCCATATACTAGAAAAGGCACAGCCATCCCACCATTGAGCTCCAGGGTCCACGTGGGTCCACAGTCTTCTGGGAAATGAAGGAGGAGTTTCAGTTAGAGGTGCTGGCCACACAGTGTGGTGGAACTGAGATCTCTCCAGGACCCACAGACCCTGGCTACCTAACTTGAGAGTAAGGGTGTGTTAATGAGCATCACTCTCTGGCCCATTATTTTTCTTTTTTCTTTTTGAGATTTATGCCTCCCTTTTTCTTCTATGTTTTCAACCATCCCTTCCTGTCTAAAATAATAATGTACACTAAAAGTAAAGGATAGCCAGTTGTGTTGGTGCACAGCTATAATCCCATCTACTCAGGAGGCTGAGGCAGGAAGATCACAAGTTCGTACTTGGAAACTTAGTGATACTCTGTCTTAAAAAAAAAAAAAATTTAAAGGCTGGAAATATAGATCAGAAGTAGAATGGCCCTGGATTCAATCTCTAGTACCATCAAAAAAAAAAAAAAAAAAAAAAGAAAGTTTGATTCTTTAAAAAAGCACTTTTTGCACCTAAAACAACTAATACTTTGGTGCCTGCTCTGTGTCCTGTGCTGAATCTTTTGTTACCTTCATTTTACTGAAGAGGCAATGGAGGCAATCCCAAGGAGACTGAGTATCCTACAGATCACACAATGAGTAAGTAGAAGAGCTGGAGTTTGACCTTGGGCTGTCAGGCTCCAGAAATGATGTGCTTTTTCCCGCAGTAGGGCTGCCTCTTATCTTATTGTGAGGTTAGTTCTATGAATCAACTTGACTGGGCCATGGGGTGCCCAGGTGCTTGGTCAAACATTATTCTTGGTGTTACTGTGAGGATTTGTTTTTTTTTTTTAAAAAATAACACTTAAATTGGTAGAATGAGTACAGTTTAGAGCAGATTACCCTCCATAATGTGAGCAGGTCTCATCCAATTTGTTGAAGGCCTGAAGAGAAACAAAGGTCTGACTTCCTCCAAGAAAGAAGAAATTCTCCTGCTTGACTAATTGAAATAGGGGCACTGACTCTTTTCCTGCCTTTAGACTTAATCTGAAGCATCAGTTCTTGGGGAATCTCAAGCCCAACAGCCTCAAGACTAGAATCTACAGCATCTGCTTCCTGGTTCTCAGGCCTCCAGACTCACACTAAAACTGCACGTTGGCTCTCCTGGGTCTTCGGCTGGCCGCTTCAACCTGCAGATCTTGAGACTTATTGGCCTCCATTTGCATGAGCCAATTCCTTCTAAGACATTGTTTACGTGTATATGTAAAATCTCATTATTTTTATTGGATGCTATAAAATCCAAGGCCCTGCAGTGTGTTAAGACTGTTGTCACTTATCCTAGGTGAGTCCTTTACTTCCAAGACCCTTTCACAAAGCCAGAGCCACCTCAAGGTTCAGAAGAGGTACCCTGTTCTCCCCAACTCCTTTTTGTCTTCCCAATGTCCGTTCTGGCAGGCTGGGGCCATAGCTGACCTGTTAAACATTGAAGACAAATTCTGAGTGTTTAAATAGTTTAGTTCATTAAAAGCCAATGCAAGATTGGCGAAGCAATTTTTAATGTGTCTTCGACAGTCAGAAGTTCAGAAGCAGACAGCTGTGGACTTCTGTGCTATTCATAAGCAGCAGCACAAGATCCTTGCATAACCTGTTCATCCTCCTCCAATTCTCCAACTCCCACCCTAAGCATTTCCCCCCGGTAGTGGGGACTGAACCCATGAGAGGCAAGCACTAGACCACTCTTTTTATTTTATTCTGAGACAGGGTCTCACCACGTTGCCCAGGTTGGCTTTGAACTTGAGATCTTCTTGCCTCCATCTCCTGAGTTCCTGGGATTACAGACATGGGCCTCCTCAATCAACTCACCCCAAGCATTTTTTAATATTGAGATGTCTGCAGAAAATGGGTGCAGAAAAGGTTCGTTTGCCTTAGGGTCAGTGTTTCCTCTTGAAGCACAGCCCCTCTCACACCCCTGCCTCTGTCTGGTTCTGCAGGAGCCAATAAACTGGCAGCAGAAGAGGAAGGGCTGGCACTGAGGCTGCCAAGATGCCCTAGCAAGTGGGACTGAGGCTTCCAGACAGAGAGCCCTGCTTTTAAGGAACGAAATCCCGAAAGTTCTCAGCTGGAGAGAGAATTCAGGAAGAGAATTGTGGGATTGGACACATGAATGAGATTCAGTTGGGCCAAGGGGAATGGAAACTGTTCCCATTCTTTTAAAAAAGTTTTGTTTTTAACTGACACATAATAACTCTACATATTTATGGGAACAGTGTGAAGTTTCCATACCTGCTGGGTAACGATCAAACCAAGGTGTTTAATATACTCCTCGTCCTTGGCGTGGGATCATCCGTCTTTCCCCATCTCCTACTCCCAGGACGGTATCATTTTCAAAGGTCTTGTTCTGTGGCATCAGACCATGAACTAATTGCTGTGAGCAGCAAGGAAGAAAAGAATGTTTTCCATTTAAAAAGTGAGCCTCCAATGCACTTGCTCTGCCTGAAGGCTGACGCTGTGTCCTCCACCAGCACCTCTCTAATGGATAATGGGTAGTTTTCCCTACTTTGAAAAGCACGGCTTTTTGTCTTTGCCAGTTGAGTAAGCTCTGCCGGCAGGGTTGAACACGAAATGCCGTTTCTCAGGGAAATGGCTTTATTCCATGATACCCACAGAGGGGCTTGTTTTCATAAAGTGGCTCAAACAAGCTGGACCACAGGCTCTCAACGGAGGAGGAAAATGGAGATTAGTGAAGCATTTGCTTTGGGGGAAAGAAATCAAGCCAAGAGATCTATTCACTCTCACTGAACTTAGAGGTAGATATCAAGTGATGTGGCCATTCAGGCCTAATTATTGGCTGAGGGGCAAACAGGGCTCGTGTTCCGAGCTTTGTAACCGCCATCCTCTCCCTCTCAAAGCCTCAGGATCAGCAGTCTCCGATGCCATTCCCAAGTGGCCAGGTGCCTTTGATGGATCTTGACATTGCCTGGTCACATTCCAGCCCCTCAGAGTCGTCCTTAGCAGCCAGCCAGCCCCAGTGTCATTGGTCATCGGACAGAACAACACAGGTATCTTTCTACTGGGTTCCCCTCTGGGATTTTTCCACCCTGCAAAGAGGTCAGATTGTGCATTCGAGGTACTTAAGCAGCCTTTAAAAATATTGATTCAAATTGAAATCACCTTAAAAATTACAGATTCTCAATTCTACCCTCAGATCAATAAATTAGAATCACCTGAGGATGAGAGGGCTTGGACGTTGGCATTCTAAAAATCTTCCCAGGTCACGTCTAAGGTGCAGCCAGAGTTGAAAACTACTGAACTAGAGAAAAGAACTAGTAAAATTCTTAGCTCTGTTTGCAGGGATTTCTGGGTTTCTGTCCCCTGATGACCATAGCTGGTTCCTTGACATTTATAGGTGTAAGCGAAGGGTCACAGCAGAGAGATCATGACCCTAGGAGGGGACTTCATTCTTGTTGTCTCTGTTGTCAGGGGAACAGGTATTGCAAAGACTCCCTCTTGGCAGGTGGACACACACCCACACTCAAACCCTCTTCCAGGCGAGAAAGCCCCCACAGTGGTCACCTGGCTGGGCATGCTGGGTTTACAGTAGCTATAACTGATGACTTCAGGACCTCAGCTTCTAATCTGTTCCCTAATTTTTCATCACTCGTAATCTGATTTCTCATTGATTAAAAAGCTACTTCATTTATGTGGGTGATATTAAAAACTTTTCATTTTATGACTCTTGAGGACTTTCTAAGCTCTATTAATGCCACATCTCTCTTCTATCAAATAAAAAATTCTAATATTTAGAGCCCCTTGTAATGGTTAATTTGAATTGTCAACTTGATTGAATTAAGAGATCAAGGATTAAGAAGATTATGGGTATGTCAATGAGGATGTGTCTAGGAATGATTGGCATGTGGGACAACCAACTGAAATGGAGACCCTCCCGAAGTGTGGGCAGCACCATCCAATAGGATGATGGCTTGGATGGAATAAACTTTGGAAGAAGAAGGAAGCAGCAGCAGATGCTAGTTCGATTCTTCTTGAATGGGTTCTTGATTGCTGCTGCCATTGTCTGTGGATATTGGACTCTCACTTCTTCACTCTTCCAAAGTGGACTCTGCCAGTGATTCTCAGAGTAGGGTAGCACTGTTGATCTCTCTTGCTCTGGGCTTCAGCCTCCTGGGCGACCCAGCTAATGGTTCTTCCAGTTCTTCAGCCTGCAGACGGCCATTGTGGACTATCCAGCTTCTGGTTACATAAGCCAACCTGAAAAATCCCCTTTTTATAATTATACTTCCTATTGATTCTGCTGCTCTAGAGAACCCTGACTAATACACCCCTGGTCAGTCCAATTATGACAAGGAAGCTTGCAAGAGATGCCTTAAAAAGTTGAAAGTAATGGATGAAAAAGATGTCCTCTGCAAACCAGAAGCACAGGAAACTGGTGAGGCTCTTTTACAATACAACCAAGTAGACTTCTGTTGATCCATCCGAACAACCTTTTATTGTAACAATAAAAAGGACTTTATTGGGGTTTTAGAAATTGCAATTCAGAAAACACAGACGTAAACAGTTTCAAATCAGTGTTTCGAAGGTGGGGGAGGTGAGAACTTATGGGAGCAAATAGTGTTGTTTTATTACTTAGCAGTAAAAATTCTTTTGTGGTGAAATGTCATTTGGAGTTGAGAACAAGGGCTGTGGTGACAGGTACAGTGTGATTGATAGAAGATTAAGAAAAGAATGCATGTACTTGGTAAAAATGTGCACAAAATCAAAGTGCAGCAGCCTCTTGAGTGCATGTCGACTCTGGGGCCACAATCTGTTCTAGGTCAAGGTTGAAGGTAACCGAAGCTCACATTTCTGGGCAGTGGCTTGAGTTGTCCAAGTCCTAAGGGTTTCCCTAATCGCCTCTCTACTCCTTTTTGAAAAGCTCTTTCAATGTCCTTTTCATGATTTTTCCTTATATCTTCACATTTCAAGGTCAGGAGCATAAACAGAGGCAATCTCTCCAGTGCCCCTCCTATCCTTCACTGCTCTACCTGAGTCATAGGGCCAGGAATCTCAGGAAGGGAGTGGGAAGCCTGGGTAAGGTGTCTCGGTCATTTTGTGTTACTACAACAGAATACTCAAGACTGCGGAATTAATCAGGAATAGAGATTTTTTTTTCTTTCTTTTTCTTTTTTAAAAATATTTTTTAGTTGTTGATAAGCCTTTATTTTATTTATATGGGGTGCTGAGAATCGAACCCAGTGCCTCACACATGCTGGGCAAGCGCTCTACCACTGAGTTCCAGCTCCAGCTGGAGATTTATTTCTCACTGTTCTGGAGACTGGGAACTCCAAGACTGAGGCCCTGTATCTGGTAAAGTCTTCTTGTGTCGCCCTATAGCAGCAGCTGCTCCTCTGGGAGTTGTCCTTGGCAGAGTTATTGCCACCGCCACTCCCTTGGCCCTTCTGCAAGCTTTCCATCCCCTCCCTTTTGTCTAGCACCCTAAATTCCAAAGAGAAGCCCCACCTAAATGGTAAAGATGTTAACTGCTAAATAATCTTTCTTCTGATCTATGGAACCCAAAACATCTGGTAATCTTTGTAATACATTTTAGTCTTTAGTTCTGTATCAACCAACACCAAGCGCGTAAACTGCTGTGTGGTTTAACTTGCAGGAGAATATGTCTGTTTTTAAAAAAGTACAAGAACTAGCCCCAGAAGGTTGAAGTGGATTACAAGGATCTGGCTAGAGGGAAGAAAAAGAGGGAGAAAGGAGAGAGAGATGGGGGGGAGACAGAGAAAGACAGAGAGAGAGAGAGAGACAGACAGACAGAAAGCCCTGGATGATGAAGACCCCACTCAACCTACAGTCTTCCTACCTATATCTCACTGTACTTTTCCTTCCCTATGACACCTCCCCAAGATGGACCTTTGGGGATGAGAGGCCCTCCATCTTCTTTAGGGCCAGTCCCTGAACAAATCTGATCCCTTTGCATCAATTCTAGTCTCCGATATTAGCCCTCAAGAGGCAAGCAGCCCTGACTTAACCCGGTAACAATCCCATGGCAGAAGGCAGAAGAGCAAGAAAGCACACACAAGAGAGAGCAAGAGGGGCTGTTATAACAACCTACTCCCTAGATAATGACCATCTATTCATGAGGACAGAGCCCTAAATGACCTCATCATCTCTTGAAGGTCTCAACTCTCAACACAGATGCATTGGGGAGCAACTTTCCAACATGTGAACTTTGGAGAACACATTCAAACTGCAGCAGAGTGCTTGGGCCCCAACTCACTGGGGTGTTCCACAGACACGATGAGGTCCTCACAGTATATAGCCTTGTTCTGGATTCTTCCTCCTGCTTGCCCCCTCCTCCTCTCATCTTCTAGGCTTCGGCATAAACTTATCCAGGGATTTACAAAAGCTACAATTGCACTGATGGGATCCCTAGGACCATGCCACTCATAATGTGACACAGCAGTACTTGGTGACATCCAGGGGCTTATGAAATGCAGATTCTCAGCTGCATCCCTCACCTGTCTCATCAGAATCTGCATTTAAATGAGATCCCAGGTTATTTGTGTACACATTGCAATTTTAAAAGCCCTGCTCTAGGGCATACACACCATGCTGATATGAACTTGCATATCTTACAAATATTTTTTTAAACAGTTAAGAAAAAATGAAAAATTTGCTTGTTAAATTAGCAAAGCTTAAAAATAAAGAGACATTATATCAATATTTCTGTTAAATAGGTTCTTTTTCATTAGACACTGCTTGCGAGAATGTAAATTAGTACATTTCTAAAGGGCAACTTATTTGAGAAGTCTTAGAACAATTCACGGCTCTGTAAAGGAACAATTTGCTTTTCAATGATTTCATCGTATGGAAAAATTTCGGTTGTGAGGGAACTTCAAGGATATGGCGGAAAGGATTCTCATGACAATAGCTTAGTTGTTTTTTTCTAATATTCTCTTCTTTTCTACTAATCGAACCCCATTTTTGTAGAAAAGAGGCAACGTGTTCTGCTAACATGGATTCTTTGCAGGTAGGGGTGGGTGGCCGATGAGATGTAAGCAGAAGTCAAGGGGATACTCCAGGAAAATGCTTTGTGGGGTGAATCTGTTCAGCTCCCTTCTGACTTAAGCCTCTGCCTGGAACTCCCTGGGGTGTTAGGATGACCACAACCAGTGCCAGCACTACTTCCTTCCAGATATTTCTTTACATGAGAAAAATAAAACCCTCCTGTATCTAAGATATTGTCTTTCATGAGTTTGATATTTGCAGCTGAACATAACTCCTAACTTATATATAAACCGAATGTCCAAAAGTAGGGGCTTGATTAATAAATTATCCTTTATCCACATAATGAAACACTATACAACATTTAATAATCATGTAGAACTGTGGTTTCAACTACTTTTCATAGAGGACACATCCCTTTTCTATTCAGTCTTTCATGGAATCCCAGTAGACGGTACTGTTGAAAGTAGAGCTATTCTGGGTATACTAGATGGTGAGAACACAGATTCTTTCTCTTTCTACCTTGCAAAATTAACTCTTTCCCCTGGGAAAGCACAGAAACCACCTTTCGGGCCTCAAGAACTGGGTGACACTATAGAACATAGTTTGAAAACCATTACGATCATCTAGCTACAGAAAAAAAGTTTATGTGATCATGTTAAAGCAAATAACTTACTTAACCAAACTGGGGTATGATCCATTTTAATATTTTAAAACACGTATAAATATTAACTTCCCAGACTTTGCAAAATATGGAGTCACATTCATAGTAATTACCAAATTGTCCTGGCTGGTAGTCCTGTCCCCATTTATGTGACAGCAGCACCTTCCTCCCCAGTCTTCCCAGCTGTCTCTGAGCAGCTGTAGGTTTCCTGTTGGGAACATGGACCCATTGGTTTATGGTTTCCACCACCTGCAGTGGTCCCTGAGGACAGTCCCAGCCACTGCTGCTGCAGCTGGTGCCCTAAGAATGGATGCCATCCGTCCACCGAGCCCACCTTGGACCCACGAGGTGCTTTCCATGCTGCAAAGGCCTGCTTTGCTCACACCACAATCCTACAGCAGGGGACTGCCTCTTCCCACCAAGAACCAGGAGGATGCACCATCTTCTGTGGGGCCGGCTGTTCTGGACCAGGCTGGGGAGCACTGGCTGGGAAAGGAGTCATGATTTCTTCTCATTTTCTACATCCAGACATTCAGCATCCACCTCCCAGGCTCTCTCAACCTGCAGGTGGGCCCACTGGTCTTAACTGCCTTCCCCCATTTCTCGTGTGTGTGTGTGTGTGTGTGTGTGTGTGTGTGAAAGCCATGTAAATTGAAATTTAAAATTTTAATAGTATCAATTCCTGAATACCTAGATTGGGTGGCTTAAATTTTTTCTAATTTCTTCCTAATTATATTCTGAACAATTTCAGGGCTGAGAATGTAGCTCAGTGGTAAAGTGTGTGCTTAGCATGCTTAAGACCCTGGGTTCAACCCTCAGTACCAAAACCAAACAACCTCCCTCCCCCAAAACCCAAAACCCAACAGAAAACCTACCATAAACATGTATTACTTGTATTAAAGTACAAGGATTCACCTGAAATCAGTTCTAACTCTAAGCATACAATACAATTGATTTAGCACAGTTTACTCTGAGTTTCCTGCCACCCAAGGTGAAGGATTTACCTGTGTTGGCCTTGGAGGAGTGGAGAGGGAGTGTGGAGGGACAGGAATGTACCACACACATAAAATAATCATGTAGAACTGTGGTTTCAAGTAGAAGATACTTCTTTTTTTTTTTTTACATTCAATCTTTCATCAGATACCAGCTCCATATGCAGTTGGCCTTCCATATTTGAGTTTCCCATCTTTTGGATTTAATCAACTGTAGATCAGGAAAAGAAAAATGTGTCTCTACTGAACATGTACAGATTTTTTTCTTGTCATTATTCCCCAAACAATATGGTAAACAACTATTACACAGCATTTCTACTGTAATAGGTATTATGAGTAATCAAGTGATGATTTAAAGCATGTGCGGGGGCTGTTCATAGGTTATGCATAACTATATTCATAGGTTATGCGTAATTATCATGCCATTTTAATACAAGAAACCTGAACATCTGGGGATTTTGGTGCAGGAGCGGGTCCCCGAGTCCATCCCCTAAGGACACTGAGGAATGGCTGCATGTGCATGTGCAAGACTGAGGACAGCCTGAGTTGGCCAGGAAAGCCCACACGTCCCTTCCTCTCCTAGACAACTGACTCTGGGGACACAGGCTGCCCACACAGGGAACTGCATCACATCCCTCCATTTGGGATGCCCCTTGGTTCTCACATGAGCACATCACAAACCAGCAGAGGGTACTGAGGAGGGGAGGGGCTCTTGTTACAGAGAAGTGGTGGGATAAGGATGATGCAGGTCAACATCACAAAGGGTGAGCATGGTTTTCACCTGGAGACCACAGAAGGTCCTAGTTCCCATTGAGGATTCTTCCCTCCCTCCCTTCTGCTGCTGCAGGCTGCCAGCATCAGGCTGATTTTTGCAGAAAGGTTCAGTCCCTTGATGGGACTTTCAACTCAGGTGGGAACTAAGCAAGCCCATGGGGACACCTGCCCAGAGGTCTCTATTGAGCTTAGTTCATTAGTAGGCCCTCTGAGGAAGCCTGTTCAGCGCTGTCAATTCTACTTAGCTGGATTTTCCAAGTGCCCTGTTGCAAGGCACCAAATTTCAGAGCCCCTTTTCACTGATACAACAAAAGAAGGCTTTCCCACAGTCTAATGGGGAATCCTGAATTTTCATGTCATTCCCGCTTCTGAGCCACTTCCAATATCTGGCAGCTCCTCTTTGCATTTTTCAGAATATTCTTTTTGATCTTCTTTCCTTTTTTCTTGTCGTTCTCCTCTCACCCAGAGTCCCCTAGCCCATCCCACCCTGTAGTTCTCCACAGTACTTTAAACAACTTCAGAGCCATCCTGCTTTGCTTTAAATGCCCTCAGTGAACGCTGCTTTCATCCTCTCACATCCCCCTCCCCAACAAAGCACAAACCACTCCATTTCTTTCCATTGTTTACGTCTTCCTTAGTAACACCAACTAGTGTTTGTTGAGCACATACTCTGTTTCTGGCACATGCACGAGTTAGCTCAATCCTGATAGCAATCCTATGCAGTAGGTACTTCAATACATCACATTTGTTAGAGAAGGAAACTGACTCTTTCAGGACACAAGGGTGCATGCCTGTAATCTAGCGACTTGGGAGGCTGAGGCAGGAGGATGGCGAATTCAAAGCCAGCCTCAGCAACTTATCAAGGTCCTAAGCAACTCAGCAAGAGCCTATCTAAAAATATAAAAAAGGGCTGGAGATGTGGCTCAGTGGTCAAGTGCTCCTGGGTTCAATCCCCAGTACAAAAACAAAACACAAAAAGCAAAACCAAACAAACAAATAAACAACCCCCTGACTCTTGGCAAAAGCCTTGGCCCAAGATCCCCCATGTAGAAGCCGAAATAAACTCTGGCCTCTGCAGCCTGGCTCCGGCTGGGGCAGTCCACCCTGGTATGCGCTGAGTGGTTCTTTCCTTTGGAGAGCCTGTATTGAAGTTATTCCACACTAAACCTGCCATCCAGAGTTTCCAGTGGTCTCCATGGTACCACCCTTCTGCCTGAAGGACAGATTACCGTGGGGCACTCTGGTGCAGGGTGTCAGATCAACAGTGCAGAGTCTCCCCTCCTCACAGATCACAGGACTCTCAGGACTGTATAATGTTCCATCGCTGGTTGATGCTACAGCCAGAGCTGCATGGGCCTCCAGTTGCCTGAGTTTTAACTGAAAAATTTGAAGAGAGGTAATCATTCATTCTAGGAAATAACATAAAGGGACTCAAAAGATAGGCTTTTTCACTTGATCAAACATCTCTATTTGGATAATCACATTGAATCTCTGGAGATTTTTATTATTAGTTTCATTAATTTTGTTTTATTGAGGCAAATTTCACATTGCATAAGATTAACCATTTTAAAGTGTACGATCCAATGACAGTTCATTCATAAAGGTGTGTAACCATAGCCTCTCTCTAGTGCCAAATCACCCCAGAAGGAAGCCCTGTGCATATCCAGCACTAATTCCTCCTCCTCCCTCCCCCAGTTCCTTGAAATCACCAGCTATGGCTCTGTCTCTGGGGCTTTGCCTATCTGGATGTATCCCACAAAGGGATCCATACAACGTAGGGCCTTTTGTGTCTGGCTTTTCCACTCAGTCTGTCTCTGAGGTTCATCCATATCAGAATTTCCCTATTTTTGGGTGGTGTTGGAGGTTGAATCCAGGGCCTGGCATATGCTGGGCTAGTGTTTCTCTACCACTGAGTTCCCCAGCTCAGAATTCCCTTCATTTTTTTCTTTTTTTTGGGGGGGGGGCGGGGTGAGCCATATCCCATTGTATAGACATCCCCCATTTTGTTATCCACTCATCTCTGGATGGACAATCAGGTTACTTCCTGCCTTGGGCTACTGTGGATAGTGTTGTCTTGAACCTTAGTAATACTAGGATCTACCCATACTAGGTATCTGTTTTCAGTTCTTGTGGGTACATACCTCGGAGTAGAATTTCTAGGCCATAGAATTAATCTCCACTTAACTTCATGAGGAAACTTTTAGCCTCATTTTAAAAGCAAAAGACTTGAATTATGAGGTGCCCAAATTGGCAAGGGACAGCAGTCCTGGGAGCCAGCCGCATCCTGCAGCCATTCTGAAACCCTGACCTGGGGAACAGCACTCATTCTCTCTCCAAGCAAGTCTTGAGGGCCAGAGCCAGCCCTTGGGGAGAATTTAACAATAACTTCAGAAAAGAGCTTCCTAAGGCCAGAAACCCCAGGAGAAATAAAACCAGGGGCTGTTTTCGATCGCAAATCAACAGGACTGGCACATGCATACACCCCATCAAGCCAACAGGACTGGAGCATGCATACACCCCATCAAGCCAACACCATTCGAGCCTGCTGGTGAACACTGTTCCTGACTTGCCACACATTTTTAATGTCCTTGTGGAAATTTCACACAGATTCAGCCACGGACAAAAAGATCACTCTGGCTCGCTCGTTCCAACTGTCTTTCACAGGCTGCATTTCTTGATGGACCAGGGGTCGGGGTGCCATTTGATTCTGAAAGTCTGGTTTGGCTGAGAGTCTGTGACTGTCACAGCAGAAAGGGAATGTGTTGCCGGCAGTGTGGGTACTTAAGGGGTTAAACATCAAGATGTCAAGGCCGGGGAGAGTGTGGATCTGCGGCCAGCCCCAGCCTATTTGGGGAGTGGGGGAGATTAAGCGGAGATGGGGGAGGGGAGGGCTTTAGCAATGGAAAGCTTATTTTTCAGCGGTTTCTAGGGGAATTCTACCGCGAAGAGGTGATTTCTAAGGTCTGCCCCTACCTCTCCCTGCCTCCTGGTGCGTATTCTTTGTAGCCAGGCGGCCTGAGAGGCTTTGCAGGGCTGGGTTAGAAAACAAGCTCGGTTCCCACCGTCCCTCCCCTCCCCTCCCTGGCCCCGCTGACCTGATTAATCAGAACCTTGCAAAGCCCACTGAGGAGGGCTCCCTGGCTAATCTCATCTCCGCACCCACGCGGGGACAGGCGCCCCCGCTCCGCCAATGAGCCGCGACTCTGCAGGCGGGCTGGGCGGTGGAAAATTCCATGCGCTCGGCGCGGCCCCTCGGCGGCCCCTGGAGGAAGGGAGCGCTCAGCGCCGCGCAGCCCGCCGCCCCGCAGAGCCCGCTCGCGGCGCAGCGCAATCAACCCCCGCACCCCCCCACCCCGGGTCTCGGCGCCTGTCCACGGGACGCCGTGCCGCGAGTCGCGGTCGCCCCCTCTTCTCCCCATCTCTTGCGAGGGCTAGCTATTTCAGCCAATCAGAGGGAAGCAGGCGACGCCTGTAATCGCCGCGGGGACCGCGTGTGGCGGGTGGACGATCCCCGCCTGGTGGTGTGTGCGCGTTGCAGACCACCATCCCCAGCCCCCACCGCGCCCACCCAAGCTACAAATCCCGCCTGGAATTGTTCCTCTTCGGGGCTTTGCAACTCCGTGTGTGGGGAGAATGCACAAGCGGGGCACCTTCCTAAATCTACCCGCCCTTGAACTACGATCCCCTTTTAGAAGTAGGCTGGTGGGACCTAAAAAGAAAAGGGTTGAGTTACCAAAGGTGCGGAAACAGGGTAAGGAGGGCCCCCAGCCACCAGCCCAATGGAACAGATCGGTGTGTTATGATTCAGAGAGGAACAGAAAATTACAAGGCTACAGAGGAGGGACCCTTTGCTCCTGAGAGGGTGGGGAGGCGGATTCTGAGTGGAGAACTAGGCAGGGAAGCGGAGGTGCCCCCAATCCTTCCCTTCACTCCCTTAATCCGTTACACCTCAATTGTGGCGACAAATCCCCAGGACTTCCGGGCATCCAGACCTGTTTCTGCTCCTTGCCATGTGGAGGAACCTGGGGACACAGTCCAAACATTAGAGCACAGACTTCTGCCAAAAGGGAATTGCAGTGGCCGGGCCAGTTTAGGGCTTGGGGAAGATGGATGGCCATCTAGGAGTCAGGAAAGGGAAAATTACAGGTGTTTCTTCTTGTAGCAAAGTAGGAAGTTTCAGGAAGAGTCCCTAGAATCGAAGAGGAAGAAGAGCCCACAAACAACCCAAAGCCCTACACTAAGGTTTGGGGTTCAGGAAGACATCCAGGGAAGTAGGGCACATGGCATGCTGAGTACTTGAACTCTGAGGCTGTTTTGGGGCAGGCTGTCTGTTCTCCTGGCTGTCTGTCTTCTGCTCCCCTCTGCTCCACAGGCAGGTGGTAGAAACTCCAACCTGTTTTTCCCCAAAGCAGCCATCAAAACCTAGAGATATTACTATAGTCTTCCCTCTGCCTTTCTGTGTCAGAGCTGGCCATGAAGAAGTTCTTCCATCCACCTTTTCTGATAGATCACAGGACTTCATTCCAGAATGGCTCAGTCACATTCCTACTAGGAAGGACCACTACCTAGAGTGGCCAAGAAGAATTGGAGCAGACAGGCCTTGCTGCTCACCCGCCCAGTCCATTCCCTGAGGTCATACCTTTTGTCCAATAATGTGTCTACTGCACTGTCCACTTTTCATTGAAATTGTCAAGCAAAAATATCAAAGTGCAGTAGCATTAGTTTACAGCACATAAAATGGAGTCCTGCGGTCACTGTTAGTCAAATCTTAGATGGGATCCAGGTTGAACCTTTGAGTGGGGCTGCAGACACACCCACCCCAGATTCCAGTTGACCTTTGAAACAGTTAATCCCTGCGGACCTTCTATATAATGAACCCCTTTCTCCAAACTACCTAACACCCAATCCCTTCTTATCAGAGAGCTTAACCCTTGCCAGCCAATCCAACCCAACCAGTCAAAACTCCTGACTAACAAATGATGTAATTATCCATCCTCTTTTATTTAAAGCCATAAACATGGCTGCCATTTTGTATAACTTTGAAGAAACTTTTCTTTTTTTAAAATATATTTTTAAATTATGCAATATCTTTATTGTGTTTATTTATTTTTATGTGGTGCTGAGGATGGAACCCAGTGCCTACATGCATGAGGCACATCCCCAGCCCTGAAGCACCTTTTCAAGACTGCTTGAATCTGTTTCTCCCTCATTGCAGTCCTAATTTTCTTTGCTCTCTCAGTTAGGTTAATTTTACGCTAGGTCAACAAGAGTAAACATAAGGCTTTTTTTCTTGAGTGTTTGGATCTTCATTTCTGGAGTCTTTCATGTTAGGTAAAATTTTGGTTAACTACATCGGTTATGCTTTTGTTTGTTAAATTGTCTTTTGTGATAGGAATGTCAGTGCATCCCTTATGAGTGAGGAAAGGTATCACACCTTACTATCCCTACATAAATGAAGTCAGAATCAGTGACAAAAAATCCCAGTGCCCCAGTTCTGCTAGGAACTAGCTGAAGGTTCTGGGAAAATCTCACCTCTCTTGAGTCTTTACTTTTCACCTCTGTGAAATGAGGATATTTACAGTTCCTGCCCCATTTACCCACTAAGGTGATCTATGAGATTAAAATAAAATGAAATTCTCTCTATGAGACCACAGAGAAATATATGGAAGTGATTTTCATTCACATGCATAAATGATGTCTAATCTATGCCATTTTAGTTGAATTAACTTGGAGCAAGAGCTACAGCTAAATTGATTAGTCTGTACATTTATTGGTGCACTCAGTAAATAATTATTAACCACCTATGATGTGCCAGGCACTGTTCTATGCTTACTGTACAGCATTGAGCACAACACAAAAATCTCTGTCGTTGGAAAACCTGTTGTTGGAGGATACAATTATAAAACAAACAGGAAAACTATAGAATTTTAAAAGTAGTGATAAGGATGGAGAAGAATAAAGCAGGGAAAAGGTGTGGGAGCATGGGAGGTTGGGGAGTGATTTGTAATAGGGCAGGGAGGATGGATTTGTGGAGAAGGTGGTCTTTGAGCAGAGGCCCAGCAAAGAGGCAAGAAGGTGAGCCCCTGGAGTGCTAGGGCAAGAAGGTTTCAGGGGTGTGGGGGGTTTGCCCATCAGTACTACGGATCTGAGGTGGGACCGAGGCCCTTCCTCTTGGAGGGTAGGAAGGTGGGAACTGTCCCTGGAGTGGAGTGAGTAAGGGGGTCAGCAGCCAGGAGGGTAGAGGTGGGTCAGGGTGGAGTCCAGCTCCTAGGGCCTTGACGCCGACCTTGCACACTAGCTTTTAGGTTGAGTGTGACAGTTGGAGGGCACAGCCGCAGCTAAGCCTTGACCTCTGTTAATGCAGCTCCACTTTTAGCTTGGGTACTGGCAGGCCACCAGCAAGCATTTATCGCAAGACTTGCTGTGTGTTCCAGGCTGTGCTGGAGGCTCTGAGAACACGAGAAGGCACGACAGAGATCTGTGGCTCCCAGGAGGCCGCGTTCTTGTGAATACAATTTAGCTGCGAAAAGCACTTAGAGGCGGGTGGGCGAGGGTTGTGATCATGGGCAGCGATGTGTGGAGGGGCCTGACAGGAGGAACCGTGGAGCTTTGGGATGCCCAGGGGCACCCCAGGAGGGACTTGGGTCACAGTAGGTGCTCAGTGATCACAGAGGAGGCAGAGAGCATTCTGACAAGTCCTTCCCTGCCCAGGCCCAGGGTGGCCCATCGGCCCTGGCAGCCATGCACATGCCGGTCATTACTGCCAACACACAGCGTGGGTGCTATGCCCTGCCCTCCAGCCCCTGGGGAGGGGGATAGAAGTCCCCATGAAGAAATAAATGAGCAGTGTGGAGTGTCCCCCAGGGGGTTAAAAAATGGACTCTTGTGTCCAGCTTCAGCCTTGCTTCTGTCATAGGCCAGTCATGAGCCAGGCCCTCGGGGCAGCCATTTCCGGCCACTTTCCTTGCCAGCTCTCTGCCCCTCCTTGGTTGGGTAATCCTGCCTGAACTCACCAGGTCTGGAGGGTGATCAGGGGTAGAGAAGGCAGAGGGGAGTTCACAAAGTTCCTCAAAGCCTGGTCATCCTGGCCAGCTGGCCCTGGACTCTCTCTCAGCCCCTCGGGAATGCAGACATGGTGGACGCCCACAGAAAGGCCTCCACCCCTGGGCACCTGCCTCCTTACCTCAGGAGTGGGGTTTCTGCTGCAGAGCTGGGTTTCCGGCTCTAGGATTACCCTTGACCTCACTGGACAGGTCTGAGCAAGTCCTGTGACCCTCAGGGACTCAGCCGTGTGGACAGCAGGCTCTGTGCAACCAAGACAACCTCACGTGCTCATTCCTCAGTGCAGCAGGAGCCAAGCTGCTCTGGGGACAAGAGCGGGGGAGAGAGAGAGGGACATTGCCTATATCCCCTTCACAAGAGGGGAAGGTTTTATTTATTTAGCTTTTCAAATAAATAATGCATTGTAGGGGTTCAAAAAAATAACAAATATAAAACGTTACGTGGTTAAAAAGTGTTCCATCTCACCCGCTCGGTTCTTATCCTCACCCCTCAACAGGGAGGTAGCCACTGTTGTCGATTTGTTGGGAATGTTTCAGAGACTTTTTTTTAGCACCAAACCAGCCAGTCAATGAAAATACATTCTCCCCCACCCAACTCTTTCTACTAGGTTGATAATACACAATACAGAGTTCCCGGTCTTGCTGTTGACAGTTAACAGGGTATTGTAGACATCTTTCAACATGATTCATGAAGCATTTCTTCATTCTTTTTTTTTTTTTTTTAAAATAATGTTTACTATCCAATATGTGCCCAAACAATTCTCTATGGAGGGATATTGAAGTTGCTTGCAATATTTTGCTTTTAAACAATGTTGCCACGGATAACTTTGCAGTTCTTCCTTGAGCACATGATTCTGTTCACACATAGGGTGAGTGCTAGAGGTGGAACCGCTGAGTCTAAGGGCAAGTGCATCTCTAATGGGAAGATGTTGCCAGAGTACCCTCTGCAGGGGGCATGCCCACCAGTGCCCCCAGAACCTATAGCAAGTCATAAGAGAGACTGCCCATGCTCCAGAGATGGTCGGCTGAGAGGCTTTTTAAACTTTTGGATTTTTGCCATTTCTGATGCATTTTACAAAATCGATATGTTTTTTGTTGGTGTATTTCTTATTATGATTGACATTGAGCATGTTTTCAGATGTTTAAGAACTATATGTAGTTTCCTGTAAGCTGTCCATATTTGTGTCCATTTTACTGTTTTTTTTTAACCTTTTGCCTTTATCAATTTGCACAAGCTTTTCAGAGACTAGCAAAATTCACCCTACGTTTGTGATGTGAATTACATATATTTGTCATTTACCGACTAACTTTGTTGTGTGTTGGGGGGGAGGTGCAGGGAGGGAGAGAGAGAAGGTTTTAATCTGGTTTGTTTTTGGCTATGAGGAGTTTTAAAATTTTCATGTAGTTGAAATTATCTACCATGTATTTTGCAGCTTCTAGAATTTGTGTCATGGTTAGTAAGATCTATCTCATTTCCTCATTTTTATTTATATGTATGTATGTGTGTGTATAAAACAGGGCTTAGTAGAATAAGTTCCAAATGTTATCAAAGATTTATATATTAAACATCCTACTATCTCATTGAATTCTCTTAATGATTATCATAATTTTTATTTATTTCTCTTGGGTTTCCAAAGCGTAAAACCAAATTACCTGCAAATAGTGATAGTTTAATCTCCCATCCAGTTTTTATACTTTTAATTGTCTTCTTTTTCCAATTGTGTTGGCTAATGCCTCTAGAATAATAGTAAGCAAATATTTGTCTCATTCTTGACTTCAGAGTAAAATATTTTCTCATTTCTCCATTAAACCTGCTTTTGGTTTTGAGGTACACACACACACACACACACACACATTCAGAGGGACCTATTCTGTTTTATTGAGTGAAAAATCAAGAACAGATAGCCAAATTTTGCTGAGTTTGGTTTAAATGTGAATGGACATAATTCCACAAATTTCTCCTTAGAATTATTAATATTTTTAATATTATTAATTAGATTTTTAATTATACTTTTTTTGTTCAATTGCCCTAAAGATTTCATGTATCCCTATCACCTTTTACCTTAAATTGTTACTTTTACTTCTTAGTTAATACATTTATTCTCTTTCACACTTTGGGATATTTTTTTTTGTAATTTTATCTTTATACATATGTCATAAAGCTCATGAGACATTACCATTTCTGCTTCATACAGAAAAATTTCTCTTTTTCCATATATTAACTTTCTCCAGTCCTCTTTGCCCCTTCCTAAAGTTCTGTGTTTTTACATGGAAAACCTTTTTTTTTTTTTTTTTTTTTTTAGCTTGGAAAAATGTCCAAAGTATTTCATGTAGTGCTTCTTCCCTGGGGATGCATTGTCTTAGCTTTTATTATTTCTTTATTTTGGCTGAATATATTTATTATTTTGAATTCATATCTAAAGGCCGGATCTTCTTTCTTGTCACCCTCTGTTATTTGTATTAATGTTTGTATATTTTTTTTCTCTCAACAGCTATTTAATATAGTGTTTAAAATTTTTCCAGATAGTAAGGGCTTTTATTTCCTGGTTTTCCACATTATTTTCTATGTTGTTGTTAAAGCCTGTCTTTTGTTCTATTTTTATTTTTGGAAAACTTGAGATTTGTTCTGTGGTCACTTGAAAAAAAAAGATACTCTCTCTTTTTCTTCTTGATTATGCAACTTAATTCTCCTTTAGGCCTGTTAAGTTCTCCCCTCTGGCCTGTAAAGCCTGGGTGATTTTCTTGGTCTCTGTTATGCTGTGGTTCCACTAGGGTGCATCTAGGTATTTATTTTAATGGTCCTCCTCAGGCTTTGGTGTACTTCTCTCACTGAGGGCTTGTGTTTGCTTCAGTCCTGGAGCGGTCTCAGCCATTACTTCTTTGACAGTTGCTCCATTCTTCTCTTTTAAAATATGTATTGAAACTCCTCTTGGGTCTATTTTGGTTCCTTCCTTTCAAATATTTGTGTCTCTTAGCTTCCCCTCATATGTTCTATCTCTCTATTATTTTGTGGCAGGTTGGGTAATTTCCTTGAGTCCTCCAGTTCTCGAATCCTGACCTTGTACCTAGGACATTCTGTGCATCAACTGCGTTTTCCTGTGGAAAATGTAAATGTTTCCTTTTTCAAACTTGTCCATGTTTTTTTTTTTTTTTTGACAATACCGCTATTAAAATTTTTCTTTGGTTCTTCCTTTATATGTTTAGTCTTGTTAAGAAGTTGTTTTTTTTTTTTTTAGCATTTAAACAAGATTATAGCTAATGTCCCATTACCCTTGCTTGATACAACATAACTGTTACTAACAGAACACAGCTGGTTATCTCTGCTTATCTTTACTGTGGCTGCTATTTTCATGGTAAGGTCCCTGGGTTTGGGAATCACCCTGTTGAATGGATCTGTATTTTCCTCTACCATGGCCCTTGTGGACTTCCGGAACTCTGGAACTACCTTCTGTGCTGAACTACCTTCTGTGCTGTATTGTGACTCCACACTGCCCAACAGTGCTGGCCTGGGTTCTGATTGTCAGTATTTTTCTCTTTTTCTTCCCCAAAGTCTAAATGCAAGCAAACAAGTAGGTGGAGTCTTCCTGATATTTTTCCTCCTTATAGCAAGTAGGCGGCCACCGGGACCCCAGCCCTCTGTTTTGGCTCAGCTCTTGCTCTGCACGGGCTGGAGTCTGGCTCCTGCTTGTTTCCTCATGGACATTAAATCGCAGTTCCCAGCCTCCACTGAAGGCTAGATTTCCATCAGTCCCTCACCTTGAACTGTTGCCATCACTTTTACTTTTCTTGCCTTAGAGCCTGACTATGAATAAATGTTTTCCTTGTTAAATTCTATCCTGGATTTTAGTTTCTTTCAAATAGGAGTGAGGGGCTTACAAATATATTGATTCTGCATCTATAAATAAGATTATTATTAGGCTTATCTTTTCTTTTTTAAAAAAAATTTTTTAGTTGCCGATGGGCACTATACCTTTATTTTCTATTTATTTATTTTTATGTGGTGCTGAGGATCGAACCCAGTGCCTCACACATGTGAGGCAAGCACTCTGCCACTGAGCCACAACCCCTGCTCCTTCTTTTCTCTTTTTATGGTGGTACTGAGGATGGAATCAAAGGTGCTCTACCACTGGGTACATCTCCAGCCCTCTTTACTTTTTTATTTTGAAGCAAGATCTCACTGAGTTGCTGAGGCTGGCATTGAACTTGCGATCCTCCTGCCTCAGCTTCTCACGTACCTAGGATTACAGATCTGCACCACTGTGCCTAGCTAATAAATATCTGAAGGGTTTTTTAAACAATAAATCATATATAACTCTTATGGATTAAAATCAAAACTTGCTTGAATTTTGAAGATAGTCTGGATACTAAAAAAAATCTTGCTTGAGGCAGAGATTTGAGCCAATTTCCTCCATCCCCTGGGGTTACATGTTTGTTCTGTTTTGTCATTGGGGGTACTTCTGTGGAAAAGTTTGAGAGGCCCTGCCCTGAGGTGACCTTGATGGCTGAGATGGAAATCACTCATGGGCAGGTCCCCTGACACGTCAATTACCCACCAAAGCTCAAGCCTTTGCCTGGCTCAGTGGGCTGTAGCTGATGTTTTGCCTAGGCCTGGCTTAAATGTCAGGAAGTAGGTCTTTAAAAACCATCGTTGCTCATGGCAAAAAGCTAAAACACTACCGAAACTGAAAAGGGGAAAGAAAAAGAGTCCTAACCAGTCATCTCTCTCCCCTTCCTGATCCCATGAATCCCCAGGGCTACAGCTTCCAGAAATGTTCTATGCATAGATATAGATTTTTGAAAAATCTTTTTAAAGCATATGGGATCATAGTACAGCTGTCCCTCCTTATCTGTCGTCTCCACACCCTCAAGATTCAGCCAACCATGGATGTGTCTGTCCTGAACATGTACAGACTTTTTTTCTTGTTACTATTCTCCAAACAATACAGTTAACAACTTTTCAGGGGGTGTTTGCATTGCGTTGGGTATTAGATTAACCTAGAGATGATTTAAGTGTAGAGGAGGACGAATGTAGGTTAGATGCAAATGCTGCATGAACTTGAGCACCCATAGATTTTCGTCTCCACCTAGGGTCCTGAAACCAGTCCCCCGTGGATAGATACCAAGGGATGACTCTCTGCCTGTTCTGCAGATTTTTATTTTTCATTTATCAATTCATGTTGAATATCTTTTCATATCATGGAGTTTTACCTCGTGTTTTTAGCAGCTATAATAGATTTCCCATATGTCAATGTTCCTCTATTAATAGACTCTGGGTTTATTTCTCTCTCTCTCTCTCTCTTTTTTTTTTTTTTTTTTTTTTTTTTACTATTTCCTACAATACTTTAGGAAGCACACTTGTGCAGATTTTCTTTTTTTCTTTTTGTGAGTGTGTGAGAAGACCTGTTGTTGGACCAAAGGCTTTTGCATAATAGGTTTTGATGGAGAACATTGTTCTTTACCTTCACCAACAGTTGGGGAACCACCTGCCTCCAGTGAGCGGGACTTTTGGTAGCCTGCAGGTGTGTCCCCTCACCGCTTGGCTTCCCCAGAGACAGCCTTCCTTCTGAAGCTGCACTGATACCAAGAAGTGAAGTTTGCTGGTGACGTCAAGACCAGACGTTCTGGATTTAAGGCTTGTGCTCAAGAAGTGTGTTGGTCAACTTTCTGTCCCTATAACAAAATACTTCGATGATCGATTTCTTGAGGGAAAAGTTTTATTTTGGTTCATGGCTTCAGAGCTTTCGGTCTGTGGTATTTTTTTTTTTAATGTTCTAATGAGTTATGCATGACAGTAGAATGCATTTGACACATTGTACACAAATGGAGCACAACTTCTCATCCCTCTGGCTGTACGTGGTGCAGAGTCACACCAATAGTGTAATCATCCATGGACACAGGGTGATAATGTCTGTCTCATCCTACCGTCCTTCCCAACCGTCTGTGGTCTTTTGATCCTGTTGCTCTGGGCCCGTGGTGGCACAGTATATGGTGACAGGAACTGTTCAACTAATGGACATGAGGAAGCATCCTCTTCAAGGGCATACCCCCAGGGACCTAACTAACTCCCACTAGGCCACCTCCTAAGGTCCCTCTCAATAGCACCAGAGGCTGGGCACCAAGCCTTTAGCACATGGGCCTTCCATACTGTGGAATTAGCTCTTGGGATTCAAGATAGAAGCCAGGAGTGGTCCAGAGGCTGGGAAAGTGGGCAATGAAGGACACTGGATTAAAAAAATACCTACACACTGGACTATTCCTTAGTTGCATTTTGATAAATAAAGGCATCCCTCCATCTTCATGAGTTCCTCATCTGTGGATTCAACTAACAAGGGATTGAAAATGTTTAAAAAAGCGTATGTCTTACTGAACATGTCCAGGCTTTCCCCCCTTGTCATTACCCCCTAAACAATAGTTTAAGAACTATTAGCAGAGCATTCACATTGTATTGTAATAATACATAATTTAATTGTACTGCAATGCACAATACATCTTAATATGATGTGGGTATTACAAGTAATCTGGATGATTGAAAAGTACGCAGGAGGACGTGCATAGGTTATGTGCAAATGTCGCACCATTTTGCACAAGGGACTTAGCATCCAGTGATTTTGTTAGCTGTGGGGGTCCTGGAACCAGTCCCCTGTGGGTGCTGAGGCATGGCTGTAAGGTATTTTCTGTGTGAACAAAAAAGTGGAAAACATGGATATAGTTAACCAATCAAGATATTACCCTGTGGGCAATGAAATAATGATCAATCAATAAAACTACTTTGTGTGGGGAACAGTTGAACACCAAATAGTAAAATACTTCCAGCATGGAGAGGGACTAGGCTCTTTGTGCTTGTCCTTGGGGGCATACCTCTCTGCACACACCAGCCACAGGAATGACATCCAAAGTGTTGGACAATGGGTTTAGTGCGGATGCCGACCAATAAGAGCATACAGCAATCTGTTGGGTGGTGGCTTCTACTGGCCTGGGTGTTGACCCTTTGGTTTCTGAGTGGTGGGAAGATCTGGGAAGTCCTGGGGATGGAATGGTGACAGTACAGTAGGAAGAATGGCAAGTGGCCCAGGGAAGTTAACATAAGTGTAAAATGTTTGAAATGTCCTCTGTGGCCATCCTGGCACATACTGGCTGAAGAGCCCTCTAAGAAATAACTATGTGTGCCATTTTTTGTACTTTTAAATAAAATTTAAACCCTACATTGCATTGACAATTTGCTGCAATTACCAAAATTTACGCTGGACTTAATGATTTGTAACTCTTTGACTTTTAACATCATCTGTGTGATGAGACATTCTTCAGTATTAATTTCAATGACTGCGCATTATGGGATGGTTGTACCATCACCTATTTAGGTAATCCAATGTCATGAGACATTTTGGTAAATTTCCAACATTTCAGCATCCCAAACAACATCAAGTTGGATATTTTGGGGTGTACAGCATCCCTTAGGGTGTCTTCTCTCCAATTCTTTCTCATCCAGTTCTTGGATGTGAACTCACAGGTTCAAGGTTCATGTACATTTTATGCTGGGCACGGTGGCACACCCCTGTACTCCTGTAATCGACCTAAGTGGCTGAGGCAGGAGAATGGCAAGTTTGAGTCCAGCTTGGGCAATTTAATGAGACCCTGTCTAAAAACAAAAACTAAAAAGGGTTAGGAATGAAGCTTAGTGGCAAAGTGCCCCAGGGTTCATTCGCCAGTACCACTAAATAATTACTTAAATACATAAATACAATTGACATGCGTTGAAGTCTTTTGTTCTGTTTTGGCAAACTGTGGATAGGCTGCCTGCATTAGTATTGCCATTTGCAGTGTGTGAGGGGGACACAGTGCCACGTCCCTTGCCATAGGCGATATTTTCTTGCCACATCATAACGGCATGAACAAACAAAATGAAAAGAGGAAGAGAAGTACCCACCTAGCTTCTCAGCTTTACTTTTGCATTACTTTTTAAAAATATAACTTTATTTATTTACTTTTATGTGGTGCTGAGGATGGAACCCAGGGCCTCGCACGTGCTAGGCGAGTGCTCTACCGCTGCTGAGCCACAACCCCAGCCCTGCATTACTTTTTAAATGTTTTTAAATGCCATCGGTTTTTATGAAATTGTTTTCTAAATTGTATGTGTGTAGCTTTTTAAAATTGTAAGAGTTTATGATAAAAAAAAATAGCAAACGTTGTCCTATAGGTGGTGATTATTTTTCTCGATTTTCCCTGAGAGTTTCATGATAATATTTGAAGAAAAAGTTTGACCCACAGTCAAGTTCATGTGGGCCTACTTCCCACTAGCCGTAGCCTGTTCTTTGGCGGGGGATACCCTGAAGTCCTCTTGTCCAGAGGATGAGAGTTGCTGGTGGGGTCTCCTGGATAAAGATTCCCAACATGGAAGGAAGGGACCATGTCATTCCATAGAATCTGATGGAGACTGGTGCTCTGGGGAAGGTTTCTTAGATGGCTTCTGCAGCTTCTCGTTACAAGATCCCCCTCCAATCTGGCCACTTGCCTAGTGACTTGGGATCCAGTCCGCGTGAAACTCCCTGCTGTGGAACATGTTTTTTCCTGAAGGAGGCCACTAGGATCCTGAGCCTCCTTCGTGCTGGTTGGTAGCTTCAGGGCAAGCAGACTGGCTCTTCCTGTGCTACACAATGTGTCCCTATAAAATGTCACTTTGGGTACTGGGACCTGGGACTCGTCTTTAGTCAGCCGTTCCTGAGTGGCCTGGGGATGCAAAGCCAGTTGTTTTCTTGGTGGGAATCTTTATTAAAATGCTTAGAATTCCTGCAGCGGTCTTGACACCAGACAGAGAATGAAGCCCACATTGAAACCAGAGATGGAAAGAAGCGAGCCCTTGTTGACATCCTCGAACCACTTCTTCAACCGTCCCCCAAGTTCCCCGCGAGGGAATTCATATTCCAGGAGAGAACACACTCCCTTATGGATCATCCTGGTTCAAGTCAGCCTTTGTGTGGCTGGTGGCCCAGGCCTCCCAGTGGAGAGTGTCGTTATGTGGCCAGTGCTCCCGAAGCCCCACAGCTTTTTGGTACCCCAAGCCCAGGAGCAGAGTCTCAAAAGAGCCCCCCCTCCCCATGGCTCTTTTGCACGTCTTCCCCACATTGAAATTTCCTTTTCTGGACTGAGCCGGCCTTCCTCCTCTGCGGAGGTTGGCCTCCCCTTGGCTGCCCTCCCACACGTCTGGGAAAGAGCAGGAAAGCTTCCCCTGCCTGGGTCTGTCCTTCAGCCTCCTGTGTGTGGGGACTGAGGTCTCAGTTCTGTGCGGAGAAGGAGAGGGTCCTGGGTGGGGAGCCGGAGCACTTGTCAGCGAGGGAGCACTACGGGGAGCACTCAGAGCAAGGGCGGTTCCCAGTTGGGGGACGGCTCACCAAGAGTGGGGGGTGGCTCACTGGTGGAGAAGGGCTCATCAGCAAGGAGGCCAAGTTTTCCAGTCAGAGAAGACTTTGTCGTTTTGAGTAATTTGGTTGGCAATATGTCTCTGTAGGGAAACTTCAAGCCACCTGGGACACCGCTTTTTGGGGGAATACTGAGAAGTTCAGAAATAATGGGTTTGGGGGCTGGTAAAGCAGCTGGCCCGGAGGTGTGGCCCCTTTCTTTCTCTCTGCTCCGCCAGCCTTGGTGTTGGCTTCATCTTCTGTCTGGCTTCAAGATGGCGGCATCTTGAAGTTGAGAGATGGAGTCCTGAAGAATGGAGGAGACTCTTCCTGTGGCCCTTTCAGAAGAGCTGTCTCATTCTTAACCGTCCTCCACCTGTGGGCACTCTTCATGTCCCACTGGCCAGACTGTGTCTCTGAGATGGCTCATCCTAGGAAGTGACTGGCTACTTGGAATGAAGGACCTTTGGGTCTCTCCAGGTCTCTCTCCAAATCCCTGTCCTAGGTACTCCGCTTCAGGGGAAAGGGGCACACATCTGACCAACCCAGGGGTTCTTTTAAGGAGGAGGATGGGGATAACAGATACTATAATGATCTGGGGCACCCCAAATAAACACCATTCGTGGAATTTCACCACGTCCCAGGACTTGACCTGCAGTTTCTAACACCCCTCTTGGTCTCTCCGTGCTCCCACCCCCTATGGCCCAATGAGATCATACTTTTATCTTGTCTCACAGAGGAGTAGACTGCTTAAAGGTTAAGATTTTTCAATGTTGAAACTTTTTCTAAAACACTGTGGCTATAGTGTTTGCAAGTGGGCAGCTGGGGGATGTCGTTTCCCAGATTTCCCAGGTGGATGGAGTTCAGCCAAGGCCAAGGTAAAACCTCCCACCCTTCATGCGGCCAAGAGCTCCACAGATACGGGCTCTCCCCGGATGCTCCTTGCCTTGGACCATCGAGAAATCTCTGTCAGCAAAGCCAGGCCTGTTCTTCAGAAGGGAAAGCTTGCCAGATACCGGGCAGAGTGACACCCGAGGACAAGGTCAGGCACAGACCTTCATAGCTTCCCATGTCCTCCCGTCCTCACGCCAGCCCACTCAGGGCCACCCAACCAATGATGCCCTGGAGACCTGGAATGCAATTAAAAGTGAAGAAATGCTTAATCAAATCATGCCACTTGAAGTGAGTTGGGCTGGAATGAAAAAGCGGTGCAGCCCTGCCCGCAGTGGAAATTTACCAGGCCAAAGTGGACACCGAATATTCCCAGGTTGTTTTGAAATAGATGCTGTCATGTTCTGTAAAGTTCTGAGCTCCATTTCCAAATATTTAAAAATGTTTCCATTAGCTAGCATGGCTTTATGAGATCTCTCTCTCTCTCTCTCTCTCTCTCTCTCACACACACACACACACACACAGACACACACACACACACACACACACACACACACAACACGTGCGTGGGAGAAACAGAAACCCACAGCAGACACTCCAGGCACCCCAAATATCTCCTCAAACTGGCAGAGACCCATGAATCCCCTCTGTCATCCTTTGAGACGGCTCCTGTTTTAAAAAGTTTATTTACATTTTACCCCCTCAAAAATGTCATGACTAACTTTCCATTCATTATCAAAATATTCTTTTGCCACTAATTTCCCTTCTTGGTTAAAATAAACAACCCAGAGCGAACACTGTTGGCATCGCATTTGGGATGCACTCTGCTGTAAACAAGAGAGAATTTTCTTAACAGGTCTTGAAGAATCCCCCTGGGAGAATTTCCTGTGCAATCTCTCTCTGTTTATTAACTCCATTTGCACGAAGAGCAAACAGACACCAAGAGGCGCAGGGGCAAAGCGGGGTGACCTTGGACTTGCCGGCATCGAGCATCTCATCCTTCAAGGTCTGGCTCCAACTTCCCAGGCCTGGTGCTTCGAGCCCCTCTGGCAACCTCCCAGCTGAGTATGCGGAGTCCCATGACCTCGACTCTGGGGCTGGCTGCTGTGTGACCTTGGGTGGCCACTGGACCTCACTGGGTCTCAATTTCCCCAGTCATTAAATGATGCCATTGGATTAAATTTCCCTTCTGCACCAAAATTTTAGGATTTGAATCCAGCTGTGTCTAAATGAGAAAAAACAAAATGGGGAAGACTCTTGAAAAATAATCTCAATTTGAGGATTCAGGATCAGGCTGTGAAGGATCTTTGTGTGAGTAAAGCATTTCATTTTCCAAAGGCAAAGTCCAAGAAAGTGGATCAGAAACCCAGCTCTTCCAAGGTTTCCTTTCCTTCAGCACACCTGAGAGTCACCAGCACACACCCGAGAGTCCCCAGCACACACCCTGCGAAGGGAGAGAAAGGGGACAGAGCGCCTCCTGCTCTGCCTCCAGCCAAGGGGGGCACCTAGTCCTTTAGTTTCCCTTCCAGTCCCATCTAACCTGCCTATGGCCTGGGGGACTCTGGGGAAGAGGGCAGGCCAGCAGTTCCTGCAGAAGGTCCCCGTCCTCCTAGAGAAATGGAGAAGGGGCAAGGCTGGACGTGGGAAAGTCTCTGCTGAGCCAAGACAGAAGCAAGGTTGCCAGGGGGACCCAGAGCAAGTGGGAGGCAGAACAGAGTCCTGTCCTGATTGATGTGGCCCTCGATGGATGGGGCACTGCCCAGCATTTCTCAGGGGGCTCAGGGATGGTCTCTGGAAGACTTGTCCTCCACGGAAGGGAGGGGAGGCAGAACCCTGTTGGTCAAGGTGTGACCTTTCAAGGTGGCTGGAAGGAGACCTCAGGGTCTCTGCCTGGGAGACTTCCATGACTGGAGCTCCCTCGGAGGAGGCAGCAGCTGTGTGGCCCCCCACCTGGGAAGGACTTGGCTACCCCGGGGCATTCGGAAGTGGGAAGGGTCTAGAGGAGGAAGGCCTCGATTTCCAGGTGAGCGGCGGGAGTAGCTAGTTCGTATCTGCCCCCCAATCAGGGTAGCTTCAGGAAGGTTCAGGATGCTGGAGACAGCCTCACAGCCACCCCTCAGTCATGGCTCCCAATTCAGATCAGGAGAGGAGTGCTGGGCAGGTGCGCCAGCCTGAGAGGAAAGAAGAAAATTGATCTTGAAATCGTGCTTTCTTCCATAAATCCAGATTCATTTAATTTAAAAGATTGTTCTCTATTTTGAAAGTATGTCTTCTCCAATTTTGGCATTAAAGTTGTCCTTTCTTTAATGAAATTCTGGGAACAGTTGATAGGTTTGATTTTTTTTTTTTAATTGGACAAAGCTGGCAATTCTTGCTGATCCCTGTGGCTGATTCTGCTAGTTTTCTCTAAATTCTGTTTCATATTAAGAGAGGCTTAGAGGGGCGTGTGGCCACTCAGAAGGAAGCCTATAGGTCCCAGGCTCCCTGAGAGCTCCGGTGGTCACTGGTCCAAGCTCCGGCCTCTGGGCGGTTGCAGAAGTGATGCATGCAAAGCTCTGGGTCGTGTCCTCAAAGGGAAGGGGCCAGTCTGCTACCCACCCCTTCCCTCTTCCCCAAGGCCGGGAGAGGGGACAGGGTGTGAGTTCCCTTGAGCTGGAGGCAATGTGCCAGGGCTGGCAGAGCCACAGCGTGGGAGCCTGGAGTCTCCAGTGCAGAGCACAACTGCATTAGCTCAGGAGTGTGATGTGAGGAGAAATGGCCATAGATGGTTCATGCTTCACAGATAAAAAGAATTAGTATTTAATTTAGCTGTTTAAAATGCAGGCGATTGGTGACCTTATCAAGAATTGTTCCATTGAAGTCATGGAGTAAAAGCCAGTGGGAATGGGGTGAGGAATACATGGGAGGTGAAAGATAGACACCTTTTCCAAGAAGCAGCCGTAAAATCAGGCGCGGTGGCCCACTCCTGTAATCCCAGTGGCTTGGGAGGCTGAGGCAGGAGGATCATGAGTTCAAAGCCAACGTCAGCAACTTAGTGAGCCCTAAGCCAACTTAGGGAGATCCTGTCTCAAAATTTAAAAAAGTCGGAAAAGAGCTGGGGATAGATATGACTCCGTGGTTAAGCAACCGTGGGTTCAATCCCTGGTATCTCTCTTACACACACACACACACACACACACACACACACACACACAAGTGAGTGGCCATAAAAGGAGACAGACAGAGATGGGGAGATGTCTGTCCTTCCTTTTTTTCCCCTTCTTTGCCTCCCCTCCTCTTCTATCTCCTTTCCTCTTCTTTTTTTTCTCTTCCTTTTAAAAAGATTTCAGAGTCTAGGGACTTTAAATACTGATGGGAAGAGATGGAAGGATCCGGCTGGAGAGAGGGTCCTTGATAGACTCAGGCTCCTGAGAAGGTGGGTGGTGTGAGATTGGAGAGCATCCTTGAAGATCCTGACCTTCACCAGGAAGATGGAAGGCCGGTGCAGACTCAGGGGTATGTGTTTACAGATTTGATGGTGGGGCAGGTGGTTCTCTCCTCAGAACAGGAGAAGACAAGGCCACTCACACAACCAGGCCAGAGGTGGGAAGTACAATCTGTGTGAAGTAGGAGCCAACACTGACTGAGGAGCCCGCCGTGGCTCTGATGGTGGGCAGCTGAGGTGGGGCAGCTGGGTGACGTTCCTCCAGCAACATCAGCTGTCTGGTGGCCATTGTGGAAGAGGTGGATGCTGACGTTCACCTGGGGGTGGAATTGTGTAGATGGGTGAGGTGTAAGGACAGAGAGGAAGGTGACAATATTCTGAAAAGGGTGATTAAAAGACCAGACCACTGAATCTAAGCAGAATCAAATGGAAGGTGAAGAAGGTAAAATGATTATGAAGATTCTCTGCAGGGCTCATTGGATACTGGGATTACAGGGGTGAGACAGAGGCTCAGTCAAAGAGCGGGGCACTTGGTTTTGAAGTTGAAAGGTGGACAAGTCCTGAGGTTGGCCCAGTCCAGCTGTGAGCATGAGCGTGCCGTGCTGAGGTGGAGGAAGCAAGCTGGTCCCTGAAGATGGAGGACAAGGAACTGAGAGGCCAGGATATTGGCTGGGCTGTGTAGAAAAATCTGACACAGCATCCGATGTAGGGGTAGAGAAAGTCTTGCGCCATTTGGTAAATATTAACTAAATGAGGAAAGGTGTGGGAGGCCCACATAGCATGTGACCAGCGTTTGGCTCCCTTCTCATCGGTGTGGCTCTGTCAGTCACCCTGGGATCTGGTTGCTTAGGTAACCAAAGACAGCAGCCCCAATCTTTAGGGTTGTGTTTTCGTGCATGGGCGTGCCTTCCTCCATCTCCAGGGATCAAGCTCACCTGTTCCTTTGTGATATTACCTTTTGCCCTGTTTAGGATAGACTGGTCCATGGAAACGCCCTTTGTGTGTCCCCGTCTCTTACTCTGCCCTTGGGTGTGGCCTTGTTACCGCTGTTGACTGGTGACGAGTCCTTGTTTCCCGGAATGCTGAAGTAAAACACCAGAGCGGCATGCCGGGGCAAGTGGAGAGTGGAAAATGGAAGGCTTTAGAAAAGACTTCTCCACGGAGGAAGAAGGGGGCTGACAGGCGAATCTGTGGAGGGGGAGGTCTTCCCTTCTTTATAGCTAAGGTCTTCTTCTCGTCCTCCCACACTCCTGTCCTTTGTTTCCTCTGTCCTGCAGTGATAGAATGCAGGTGGGAAGGCCAAAGGTGGGAGGCAGGTGGGCTGGAGGAGTAATCTGGGCAGGAAGGGCCTGGGGTGGTTTGTTTGCTGGGAGCAGCTTCATTAACGGTTCCTTAGGATGGGTTCTGGGCCTTGGGGACCTCAACATTTCAATTTCCCCAAGTGCTGCTCTGGTTTCCTGGACTCCATTCAATAATGGTCTCCATTTTCTATATCTTACTCGATATTAGATCCAATTTACCTAACTACACTAACTACCTATCTTTAAATCTGGCTTCAGTCTTCCTAGATGTCGGTCACCTGCTGACAGCAGACGTCATGAAGCTAGACTCAACCCCCTGAAACCTGACCCCTTGCCTCATTTGAATGGCTTCTCCTCAATAAAGGGGGTCAGCACATGCATTCTCTCTCTCTCTCACTCCCCCTCCCCCACCGGACCCTGAAAGTCAGAGGAGCCGTCACAGCACCCCTAAAGAAAAAGGTGTTTCTGTCTGTTGTGTGGTTATTTTGCTCAGCCCAGTTCCCCTGGAGTGACCCCTGAGTGTTTTAGTCGTGTACAACGTGGCAGAAAGGTGCCAAGGAAAGTCCATAAATGTCCTAGACAAGGGTAAGAAAAGACCTAGAATACCTCAGCCCTGCTTGAACAGGTAGTTTGCAAGATTGAAATTTCCAAACCACTCAGAGAAATGGTCTGGAAGTAACAGTATGGAACCAGAAAGATAGGAGCCCAACTCTGGCCCCAGGGTCAAGGACATGAGAAGGAACAGTTTCCTCTTGAGAAGCTTGTGACAAAAGTACCTTTGTTAGCCTTGTACAGCTCAGTCACCTTAATATGGTGAGCTTTTAAAATTCAGGTTCCAGGGCCAATTAAATCTGAAGTTGGGGCTGGGGTTGTGGCTCAGAGGTAGAGTGCTCGCCTACCATGCTTGGGGCACTGGGTTCGATCCTCAGCACCACATAACAATAAAATGAAGATGTTGTGTCCACCTATAACTAAAAAATAAATATTAAAAAAAAACCTGAATGTTTAGGGAAAGTTCTTGGGCATAGGGCTGGATACAGGCTAGTCCCATAGGAAGCCTCACTTATAAGGGCTCAGAGCTTGGTTTAATGTTCTGCTGCTGCCATCTTGAAGTTTGTAGTTTTCTTGTTGAATGATGTGTCCTGAATAGTCTTTTTTGAACTGGACCTCTGAAATTAGGCAGTTAGGCCTGTCTGGATGGCAATACCTTTTTCAAAATTCTACTCAGGAAATTCTGATGTGTAGCCAGTGTTGAAAAATCACGAAGTAAAGAGTTGGAGAAAATGGTCAAAAAAAAGATGGCGGAGGGAATAGTATGTTTGCCAATCATGGAGCAGGAGTTTAGAGAGAACTGTGGGAGGGAAGGAGGAGTGGCTGACCATGTCAGGGGAAGATGGAAGAGGGGTGTTAGAGAGGAGGGTGGGCACAGAGATTTCCATTTCAGGTTTGCCTTTGGTTCTTTGGAAAAGAATGAGGCTTTTGGCCTGGCAAAACTCTGCCAGGTCTGGAAGGCAGATCCAGTGGTTGGGAGTGGAGTTGGAGAGCCTTTGCCTTGAGATCTTCTGGGGAGTACATGGGTACAAATATGGGCTAGGACAAGAGACAGAAGGACAGTGCCTATGGAGATGTGGGGTCAAGCGTTAATGACCAGAGCACATGGCTTTGAACTGATGCACTGTGTAATGGCACTGGGTTTTGCAAGGGTCTCCAGAGCTCCCCTGAGCTGACACTCATGATATTTTGGCTAGAGGGTTAGACTTGGGAGTCACCATCATATAGATAGAACATGGAACAATGGAAATCTCCAGTTTGGAGTACTTGGAATGCTCAGAAACTCTTACTAGGGATGTGGCCTGTCCATGAGAATCTTGATTTCCCTAGGAGCCTAAGAGGAAGTGATCAGTGCAAACTGAACCGAGACAGGGCTCTGGGAAAAGCAGGCTCCCCAGAGAAACGAGCCACAACACAGGCGCCCCGGGGTCACCTATCTATGAAATGTCGAATGTTTTTTTTAAACTAAGAAGATAAGAGGTGATGAAATCTTCCCTCCACTTTAGCCTTTTAGTACAAGATTTTCTTTCAAAATCAGCCCAGACAGGGAGTAAAGGAGGAGGAGAGGCCAGGTACCCAGTCTGGTTGCTTCACGTCTGAAAGCTGCTTTGTTCATCCAGTTCCTTCCACAGAGGCACAAGCCTGGATCGTGTTCCTCTGGAGGCTCCTGACACTACTCCAGGAAGGACACTTCACTAATAGCAAAGGAGAAGCCACCTCATCTCCCGAGCTTGTAAGATGGTCCGGGGAGCAGAGGGCCCATTTGTCCCTCCTCCAAACTCAAACAGGGCTGAGCAGCAGGAGAGGCTGATGAAAGTCATCTACTTTGGAACCAAGCCAAATCTAAGCTCTTGTTATTTTACGAGCACATCAGACACAAAGGCAGCAGCTCATCAGGGTACATTTTCACCCACTTTGGCCTTCCAAAAATCTAGCTTGCTCCCACTTGCTGGTCTCCAGCCTTTTGAGACAAGATAATCCATTCCAAAGGCACCTGTGGCTCCACTCCAGTGTTAAGAACAAATTGGCTCTGTGTGTCCCTAGAACATGACCATCGCCATATGGTAGAGGATCCATAGCTGGGTTTCCTTGTCCAACAGTAGGATCATGCTGGGACAGTAGACTTGATTTCCAGCCACTCTGGATGTGCCACTCTCTACAGAAATATACTCACGTTTTAGGTTCTCAGTGTAAAAATGACTAATAGAAACATGAAAAGGTGCCGAACAACACTAATCACCAAGGATGTGCCCATCAAAACCACAAGAAGATACCACTTTATGACCATCAGGATGGCAGCCATCAAAAAAACAAAGTGACAAGTGTCGATGAGGACATGGAGAATTTGGAACACTTGTACACTGTTGGTAGAAATGCTAAGTGGTCCAGCTGCTGGAGAAAAATCCATGGCAGTTCCTCAAAAAATTATATATAGAATTACTGTCTGATCCAGCAACTCCACTTTAGATATACACCGGAAAGGATCTCAAGAGATGTTTGTATATCCACATTCCTAGTGGCATTAATCACAATAACCAAAAGGTGGAAGCAACTCAAGTGTGACAGATGAATGGATAAGCACAACATGGTATAATACAATGGACTGTTATTCAGCCTTAAAAAATAAGGAAATTTTCACATGCACTAATAGTGTGGCATGGGTGAACTTTGAGGACATTAGGCCAAGTGGAATAAAGCAGTCACCTAAAGATAAATAATGTGTGATTATACTTACACAATGAACTTGGAGTAGCCAATAAAACATAGAGACAGAGGACAGAGTGATGGTCACTGGAGGTTGAGAGGAGGGGGAAATGGAGAACTAGTGTTTAGTGGATGCAGAAATTTTAGTCTTACAAGATGAAAACAATTCTGGAGATGGATGGTGGTAATGGGTGCATGATATTTATATTAAGCACACCATGGAACTGTATGCTTAAAAGTGGATAATTTTATTTACATATATTTTAACATAATAAAAAGATTGAATTTTTTAGGTTCTCTTGGAGCACCAGAGGTTGGCTGCTTTGAAGAAGTCCAGCTCCAATATTTAACTTGGCCAGGGATGAGACAGTCAGGAAATATTAGATCGTTGATTAGGTGATTTGCAAGTGGGATAGCCTTTGGCTTTCCATCCTGATTCCTGAAATTTCTTTAAACCACCATTGGAGAGGACAGGTTCTCCTTATTCCACTGAAGAAACCTATATATAGTACCACAAGAAGGTCCCATCTGCTCTTGACCTTGGGCTTGCAGTATCAGGTGCATGAATATATAGCATCAGAAGAAGCCAAATTAGTGCTTGTCACTAGCTAATTCTCCCTGTGCATGTCCGGTTTACTGCTCACAACATGGGGCATCATTTGTGACCTCTTCTTCCCGCCATCCTCCCACCACCTGCAAGTCCTAGGTAGGTCTCTATCCCTGTGAAGTCCCTCAGTTCCTTAATTTTTGCCTGAGAAACTTTCCCTGACTCTTTAATTTGGAAACCTTCAAGCTTCTTCTTGCTGGCCTTTCCCACCCACTTCAATTTTGGGGTCAGAGGAGGGTGGAAGGGGTTTCAGATCAGGAAGGTGGGAAAAGGGCCTGGATTCACTGTCCGCACTGCCCCCATCACCCATACTCAGCCTGCGCCTAAACTCTTGCACATCAAGGTAAATCTAAGATTTGCAGAACACATGAAGCTGCACTTGCCCAAAGAACATGTGCTTTCTTATGACCTTCAAGTGCACTAAAAAGGTCACCTTCATTTGCTCCTTTCCAATGTCTGAGTCTTTCCCCCTTCAACACAACAGGAAGGAGGAATCCATGCTTCCAGGTTCTCTTCCTGGTGGGAATCTTGGTGACCTTGCAAAGTCAAGAACAAACTCCTTCCTCCTTCCCAGTGTCTGGGCCAACACCTTTTTGCGGGGACCTGTTCACTGGGGTGTTCCTCTCCAGCTCTGGGTCACTGAATCACCTGGCTTATCAGGCAGCTCTCCTAGTGCCCTCCAGAGGCACCAGTGTTGGTCCCTGTGCCTCTCAAGTCCTTCCTCTGACCTCATGACCCGACCACGTCATCCCTGGGGGCAGTTCCTTGTCCAGAACTTCTGGTGTCTCAACAGCGTCTGCTGTGAGCTGAAGATCAGATATAGAGGTGCCAGCACCTCCTGAGATGGGGTAGCTGCTGTCCCACTTCTGTCTTCGGTCTCCATCTTGAACCAGTGGTCTCCATGCCTTTCTGATTAGGTACCCCCCCATTCAGTAAAGGCTTCCATATTCCCTCTTTGCCGACTTATAAATGTACATTGTGTGAACTATAAATGAGGCTCACAGAAGGAACAAGATAAAATAGCCAGTGTTTTAGGTATTGGTAATTCTACCCTTTTGTATTGCCACTAGATGACACCTGAAGGCATGGTACGAACTTAGAGTTAAGGTTGGGTGTTAACAAGAAGGGTTGTACGTACGCATGTGAAGTAGTCTTGTGAATTTGGACCAGATCCGATTGGCTTGCCAATGTCCTTATGGTGTAATGTGGCCGTGGGGAAGGTGACCTGGCCTGGGGCTCGGAGGTAAGGGAGCTCAGCCTTCTCCTTTGCTTCCTGCACGGGCAGGACCAGTGTCATCACCCATCAGCGTTTTGACTGATAATCCTTAATCCATCGTTCGTCTTGTGAGAACCGATTCAATGAGGATGAGGTGATCTAATCCACAGGTCACCTCATGCAGGTAGGTGGCTCCTGGTCACTCTGCCCAGGTGAGGGCTTGTCATGCTCTGAGCTGTGCAACTCCCTCAAGAGGCTCTGTATCCTGCATGTGAAGGGCTAGGACTTTAGGTTAAATAGTAGTCAGTGAACCTCCAGGGCTGCCCCAACACAGCACACCCGCTGGGTGGTGTGAGCCACAGACACCTATTGTCTTACAGTTCTGGAGGCTGGAAATCCAAGGGGAGTCTTCAGGGCTGGTTCTGAGGGGTCTGGGGGTGCATCTGCTCCGGACCTCCTTCCCAGTTTCTGGGCATTACTGTTGGTCACTGAAATCTGCCTTCACATGGCGTTCTGTGGGTGTGTCCAAGATTTCCCTTTTACTAAGGACACCACTTGTTGGATTCAAGCCCTTCCTGATAACCTGACTTTAACTTGATCATTTCTGTAAATACCCTACCTCTAAATAAGGTTACACTTTGAGGCACTGGGGTTTGAGACGTCAACATGTCGTTTTTTGAGGAGAACACCATTCAGCTCATAGCACTGAGTAAAACTAGTCTTGTCTTTTAGATAAAAAAAAAAAAAAAGAAAGAAAGACAATAGGCAGAAGCTCTAGTGGATTCTTCTGGCATTCCCAGAGGATAACAGTCCATGTACCTGGAGGGGGTGTAATTTTCTTTGGAGACCACTGGCTCATCAGCTGTCCCTCTTCTTCCCCCCATCTCACGGTCTCCCCCCAGGAGAGAGTGTGCAGAACAGCAGCCCTTCATGCATTCCAGCTGCGTTCTGAACATCGGGGTGACATGGACTTCCGGCACCTAGATGGCGGATGGGGCCACTGCTAGCCTTCTTTGCCTTGTTCGAAGCCTCAGAAACAATGATAAAGACACACAGTTTAAATGAGGATGCAACTGTCCTCCAAAGCAAGGAGGAGAACAGTTTGGTTGTTATAAAAGTCAACCATAGAATTACCATATGACCCAGCTATTCTACTTGTAGGTATATGCCCCAAATAATTGAAAATGTATTCAAATAAAAGTTTACATATGAATATTTATAACAGTGCTATTCACAGTAGCCAGAAGGTGAGACAATCCAAATGTCTAGAAATGGATGGATAAACAAAGCATGGTACGTCCGTACGGTGGAATATTACTCAGCCACGACAGGTACTATGACATGACACGGATGAACCTTTAACATCACCCCGAGTGAGAGAAGCCAGACACAAAAGGTCGCATGTTGAGTGATTCCATTTTATGAAATGTCCAGAAAGAGAAGGTCGACTGCTGGTTGCCAGGAGCTGGGGTAGGAAAAGTGGGGAGGGAAGGTGTAGATGGAACAGGGCTTTCCTTTGAGGAAACTAGATAGAGGTGTTAACTGCACAAAGTTCTGAATACACTAAATGCCACTAAATTGTAGCCTTAAAGCAGGTAATTTTAACTTACATGTATTTTATCTCAATTTAAAAAATAAAGCAAGCAAGGGGAGAAGCTTGGGTACCAGAGTCAGTGAGACCTCGGTAAGCGTGTGTGGCTCCTTACAGCAGCTCCTGCTGTGAGCTGGATTCAGACTCAAGGGTACCAGCTGGTGCAGGGTCCCTGTAGTCAGCTTGGGCGGCCTCCATCAAGTTGGCCTTGAGAAAATCCTAGCGACAACGTGGACTTTTCTTTATAAACTCTGTGGCTTGGTGGTGTCGGTGGTTCAGGCTCCTGGGCCATGTCAGAGTATTAGTAACCACAATTTACAAGACCCTGTTGTGTCTTTCCTGCCTCATTCCCAAACCTTCAAATCTCGTGTTTTCCGTTCCTCCTGCTTTCTCTGGAATGCAGTTAATTGACTTGGAATGACTGTAATCTCCGGCGGAGAATAACATGCTTACTGGGTAAATAGCTCCTTCTCAAAAGAGCTGCAAAAAGCAGATTATGTGCAAATTCAGAGAATGCTTTTCTGTGCCAAGCTCTGTTGGATTTGAAAGGTCCTGTCAAATTTCAGATTCACAGCTTGACATTTATATGGTTATTTATGTCACTTATTAACTGTGGTGTGTTTGCCGCAATCTAATTATGACTGCCCTCCCAGCTTGTCTTGTGACGGTGAGTAGGGCTTGCTTTGTGACAGGAGCTCACCCTGGGATGAGCCTCAGGGACACAGCTGGGAGGGACGGGGTCAGAGGGCTGATGGCCTGTGTTCGTTTCCCTCTGTGACCCTCCTGATGCTTTTGCCGCATGCACACTGGTTGCTGGGCATTTCTGCTGCTCTGGGCCCAGGAAGAGGCTGGAGGATCTCTTGGCCAAGTGCAGGGGCTTGAATAGCTTTTGTTTCTAGGAGATTCTGAGGCTTTGCAGAGGAAGAGCTGGATTTGTTTTTAAGGTGGTTTGGAGAACAGGACTGAATGGCAAATTGTGAAGAGCCAGTCTCCTGCTTTGGGAGAATGTGTTATGATTTTTGACATTCTGCCTCTACATAAATGTCTTGAGCTGTGATTCCTAGCTCTGCGCCTGCGTTGGGAAGGGAGTGCGCTGTTCTGCGGGGGCAGAGTGAAGGTGAACTCACCTGCCAAGGCTTCTGGTGCACCATTTCCCCTCCCTCTGTCTGCCCCACCCTGGGGAGCTTAGGGTGAAATGCATCCTCAGAGGAGAGGTCAGGGCCAGGGAAGAAAAGTGAAGGGACATTGGCTGAGAACCAAACCCACTGGGTTCCTCAGCTCCAGGTGAGCCTCGTGACCATCTTGGTACCTCCCAGGAGGACTAGAGAGAATGAAGGGAGCCAGTTGGAAAGGAAACACTGCACCAGCTGCAAGGCATTCTGTACAAGATACTGGCCTTTTCCTGGTGGTCAGGAGTGGCCCGTCTCATATCCCTGTGGCCACACCACGGTGCGACCCTCCACAGCCTTAGGAGCAATAAGGGACCTGTGGGAAGTGGAATTAAACTCACATTTTGTAATGACTCAACTTTTGTCTCCTTCTTGGAAAGATGCCTCTCCCATCTAATTAAGGGTCAGTGGCCACTCACCCCCCCACCCCCAAATGGTCTCCAGTGCTTTTCTGAAGTGAAACTCTTTGCCAGGGATCTGTTCCTTTGCAACCGGGTGAGACTTCTACCCAGGCTGCCGGAAGCTGTGACTAACCATCCAGAGTCTCCTTGACTTTGGATGTGTCCCACCATAGATGTGCTGTGAGGCGGAAGGGGTTTTAAGGAGAGAAAGGAGAGGTAAGGGTCAACAGAATGCCTCCACTCTATATAGCCCACACTTATGTCCTGGGCACTGAGCTCAGGGGTGCTCTACCACTGAGCTGTACCCCCAGCCCTTTTTATTTTTATTTGTTTTCACTTTGAGACAAGGTCTTGCTAGTTGCTGAAACTGACCTTGAACTTGCGATCCTCTGGCCTCAGCCTCCTGAGTTGCTGGGATTACAGGCGTGCACCAGTGGACCCAGCCGTCCAACAGATTTTTTGACAAGGTGGCAGAACTGATTCAGTGGGAGAAGGAAGGAGGTCTTTATATCAAATGATGCTGGAGCTGTTGATACCCATTCACCCAAACTGAAGTTCAACCTTCACACATGCGAAAATCTATCATGGACTTAAACTTAGAATGTAAAAAGTAAAATATTGAAACTTTAGAAGAAAAGCGTTGGGACTCAGGAATTGATGGTGAGTTTCTGACTTGATCTTAAGTCATGATCCAGAAAAGAAAAAGGAAATTTATTTATTTATTTTGTGGTACTGGAGACGAAACCCAGGGGTGCTCCATCTCTGATGTACATTCCCAGCTTCTTAAATTTCAAAAGTTTAAGGTAGGGTCTCACTAAGTTATCCAGGCTGACCTCTAATTTGCAATCCTCTGCCTTGGCCTCCTGAGTCGATGGGATTATAGGCGTGTGTCACTGCAGCTGGTTTAAATTAGTAAATTTTATCTCCTTCAAATTGTAAAGGTAAAATTTCCAAGCTGATTCTAAGCCGCAGAGCCTGAGTTAAAGTGTAAAAGACTAATCATCCTAAAGTTTCCAAAGTGCAGGGATTGGGTTAAAAAGTAAAAGACTAGGTATTGTTAGACTCCCTCTGCTACCCCCAAAACCTGTAATCCCTGTAGCTGTTAGGACAATACTGGAACAGCCCAGTAAATATTTCCACTGACTTTCTGGTTGTTTAATAGCTAAGGGGTCCGAGTTGCTTGGCACGTAGGCATTGCAGGACCTAAACCAATCAGTTTGAATGTGTACCCCACTTAGGAGCACCAAGCACCCCTGTCCAATCTGTTCCCGCCAATGAATGTACTAATCCTGTCTCAGAGTTGTTGTTCAGTTTTCCCGCACCTCATGATGATTTGTTCTGATGTATGCAAAGCCCCCCACCCTCTCCAAAAAATGTACTTAAGCTCCGCTTGAACTCTGCTCTGGGCTCTGGGCTGCTCTCCCTTCTTGAGTGAGCACAGAGTCCCAGCGCGCTGGAATGGATCCCCAATAAACTCCCTTAGCCAATTGCATGAAGTCAGTCTCTTGTGTGTGGTCTCTTTCTCTGATGCTCTGCCGGACCCTAACAAAATAACAACTTTTGCTCCGTGGAAGACCTTGTGGAGAGAACGCAAACACAAGGTACAACCTGGGAGAAAATATTTGCGAATTTTTAAAATAAAGAACTTGTCTCTGGAATATTTAAAGAGCTCTCAAAATACAATAGTTAAAAGAAAAAAAAAATCCACCAAACAGCTAACAAAACTAACAAAAACCAAGAAAAATCAGGCCAAGATGTGAACAGACATTTGGCTGAAGGGAATATGTGGAAGGTGAATGAACACATGAAAAGGTGCTCAGTATTGTCAGTCATCAGGGAAATGTAAATTAAAACCACCGTGCGCTGTCGCCAGGCACCCATCAGAATGACTGAGATGACAACCGAGGTAGGTTTGGTGTCTGTGGGCCCAGATCCTCCAGAGGCTGAGGTGAGGTGACCCGATCCTAGGAGTTCAAGGCTAGCCTGAGCAACATAATGAGATCCTGTTTCAATAAACCAAACCAAACCAACCAACCAAACCAACCAAACCAAACAACGGTGGTAACGCCAGGTGCAGACAATGATGCTGAGAAACTGGATCATTCACACGTTGCTGATGGAATTATAAAATGGGACAGCAACTCTGGAAGGATATGACAATTTCTCCCAAAACTTAATATGGGCTCAGCAATTGCACTCTTGGACATTTTCCCAAGAGAAATGAAAACTTATGTACAACACACACACACACACACACACACACACACACACACACACACACACACACACCTCTACAAAACTGTTCCTGGCAACTCTGTTGATAGTCCCAAACTGGGGATAATGTCAATGTCCTTCCATAAGTGAACTGTTCAAGAGACAGCGGTCCATGGGTATCGAAGTCATTTTCCTGGTTGCAATGTGCACTGTAGTTATGCAGGAAGATGTTACTGTTAGGGAAAAGTGGGGGAATGGATGTTCCTATATTAATTTTTACAATTGCATATGAACCTCTAATTATTAATTTTTTTTACAAAGCTATATATATGTTTATTTATTTAAAAAGGTAAGAAAATACAGACACTGGGACTTAGGGGGCAGTGGCACTAGCAAACCACTCTGAGGGCTCTCTAAAGTCCCCAGAGTGCTGGGAACAGAGAGGAGGAGCCTTTGGAAGACAGAATTCGTAATAGCACTCCTTCTTACCCTGGGATCCAGCAATTGTGCCACTTGGTACTTAGCCACGTGAACTTAAAACATTTTCACACAAAACCCTGCACACAGATGTTTATAGCAGCGTTATTCACAACTGCCCAAATTTGGTAGTCACCAATATGTCCTTCAGCAATTGAGTGAATAAACTGTGGTACAGACGATGGAAGATTATTAAAAATAAATCAACTAAGGAGTCACAAAAGACATGATAGAACCTTAATGCAGATCATGAAGTGAAGGGGACCAATCTGAAAAGGCTGCTTGCTTTGCAATCCCAACTACGTGACATTCTGGAAATGGCGAAACTTCGGGAATGTGAAAAGGATCCGTGGTTGCCAGGGGTTGGGTCAGTGTGGAGCTGGGTAGGTGGAACACACAGGATCTTTAGGGCAGTGACACTACTGTGGCACTATAACGGTGGGTACATGTCATGCATTAATACAACACGTAGACTGTACAACATCAAGAGTGAGTCCCAGCGTGAACCGTGGGCTCTGGGAGATAATGACGGATCAACGTAAGTTCGTCGGTTGTAACAAAAGCACCGCTCTGGCACAGGATGTTGACCATGTGGGAGGCTGTTCATGTGTAGGAACGAGGCTTATGAGAACTCCTTGTGCCTGCCACTCAGTTTTGCTGTGAACCTCAAATTGTGCTAAAAAAGAAAGTGCATTAAAAAAAATAACATTAGCAACCTTTACTAATAATATCTTCCCACCACTCAAGGTGCCTTCAAGAACATTCTCTCTTTGAAGCCTCATCGTCACCCTCTGGCTGGGTGGAAGGTGGAGGGTGTAAACTGGTAAGGGCTGTGTCCGGGGTCCTGGTGGGTCAGGAGTGGGCTCTGCATTATCTCACTCTCCACATATTTGGGGAGACACCCATGTGATCCGGGACACTTCCTCTGAGCGTGGGAAGGTGTCAGGAGAGGCTCCTTGGGGCTCCCCAATACAGGGCCTGGTGTGGTCTAGGCTTCTGTCCAACAAGATGAGTGGAGACGGCGCAGAAGGGTGTGTGGGGTCCCAGAGGGAGGACCAGGGCCGACAAGTGATAGGGGAAGCAGGGATCGTCTTCCTGCATTGGATGTCACAGTTGAGGACATTAATGGGACAGCAGTGGATACTTAGGATAAAGAAAGAAGAAGGGAGAAGCAGACAAGGAACATGGATGGGGTCCAAAAGGGGACATTTTGAATCTCAAAATGGAAAGGGTGAAAGTCTGAAATATGGGATGGACCATACGCATAGGTAAGGGCTGACTTACTTTGGGGAGGGATTGTTTTTTCAATCCTGACCTCATGTAATATGCCTTCTTAGGTTATTCCTTTATTTTCCAGGCACTTGTTGGGGGCACACCAGGCCTTCCTGCTGCTGACCTTGGTGGAGAAAGTTGTCTCCCCCTTGTGGTCTCCTGGGGGAACTGCTTGCCCTCCAAGGCCAAGGAGAGAGAGCTGGGGCCCTTATAGACCCGGGGCCTCCTTGGTGCTTCTGAGCATAAGGCTGTCTCAGGGCAAGAAGGACTGGGAAGTGGAGCCCTGGCCTCGCTCTTTCCTGGATATTTTGTACCCCAAAGAGCACCCAGTTACCTGAAAGTGGAGGAAGTGAAAGAGAAGAAAACAAAAGAACTCTAGAGAAGCAGGGCATTCTAGAGCCTTGTGGGGTACCGCGGTTGCCATCTTGATGAAAGGAGGAGCCACATCTTTGAAAGAGCCAGGCGAGGAGGGCACTGCCCTGAGTCTCCCTGCAGAGTGGCAGCAGATTCCTACTCTTTTGCAGACTGCAAGGACGTTTCTGTTGGAGACTGTTGTCACGATGATGAGAGAAGGCAGTGGTGCTACAGTACCCCCAGCTGTGAAGTCTCCAATCTTGGCCATCCACTGAGGTCTGGTGTGGTCAGCAGAGGCGTTGGCCTGGGTCATGTCCCACAGGTAGCCAAGGGCCCAGCATTTCTGCCTCCTGGGGCATGGGCCCGTGGTTAGCCTCACCCTTTTTGATGACCAGGTCCAGAAATTAAGGAAGGAAGGAAGATGCTAGTGCCTGGCAGGGAGAGAAGCAGGAGAAGCAGCAGCCATATTTGCAACTAGAAGGAGTTGGGTTGGATGCTCCTGAGAAGCAGGTCCAGCCTCCAGGCCTCTGTTGGGGGAGCTCCGAATGGCGATGGTGCCTATGCCTGCCTTTCTCCCTGCTGCCAGTGGACTCCTGGAGGGCAGACCTGGAGGGCAGACCAGGCCTCCTCCATTGGGTTTTCTCCAGCAAAACACAGCTGGCTCAGCTCTTTGGTTCTTGTTGTGATGCGCTGGAACCCAAGAGGGCTGGTGAACTTAATCAGACCCAGGGGCTCTCACCTGCCCTTGCACCCGCTGCCTTAAATCCCAAACTAAGATGTTTCAAAAACCCTAGACAATTATTTTTAGAATTTCTGATTTCATTTTATTTTTACCTTTGTGTTTTGAAAGTTGGCAGAAAAGTTGTGGCAATACTGCTGTGGCTGTCTGTTTGCCCTTGACCTTCATTTACCAATGGTTAACATTGCCACATGTGTTTCAGCTCTCTCCTTGTGGATAGTTATTGTTATTTACAGAAACATTTGACAATAAGCCACTGATGCCACGATCCTTCGATCCCTAAATACTAAGAATAAAGACATGCATTGTCTTAACCACTGTCTAATTATTAAATTCACAGGATTTAATACGGATAGAATAATTAATATGTACCATACAGCCCAGATAAAAATTGTACTAATGTCCCCCAAAATGTCCTTTATAATAATCTTCTTTCCTGATCCCAAGTTAAATGCTTTTATGCTTAGTATCAATAGTTGTTGGAAAGGTGGATCCAGAGACAGACAGACACACACACACACACACACACTGGCACATACACACAATGCACGCACTTACACACTCACACACGTACGTGCGCGCACACACACCAGATTTGGCTCATTGTAAGACGGTATGAGTTTATTTACTCATTTGGTGACAAACTGCCCCTGCCCTATTTCTGGGCCTTTCTAAGCACTCTCCAGACTAATCTTCCAGGTGCTGGGAGATGGAGCTCGGGGGCCTCTCCCATCTTGTGGGTGAGGAAGGGAAGACGGATTCCAACAGGAGTGGGGCACCAGTCTGCTCTGGGATTTTCGGTGGCAGTGTGGGGCTTTTGCTCTGGACTTACCCCCATCCACATACCAAATTGGAAGACACAGAGCCAAGGGCGACCACAGAGATCATGGGCTGCTCTACCTTCCTCCTCTTTGAGTCATCGTAGGGGACAGGGCTCAAGCTGATACTGTTTCAGCTGTCCGGCTGTTTTACAAGCACCCAAGCTTGGGGAGCAGAGAACATGGGGACAAAGAGAAGCATTCCCTGGACTGAACAAGAAGCCAAGTGGGGCTGTCACTGAGCCCTGGTGTGGCGGAGCCCTGAGAGGTGTAGTGCAGGGGGCGAATGGAGGCTTCCCAGTGGGCAGGAGGCGACGGGGTCCCGGGCCCTTGGGGCTTTCCATGGGGCTCCAGGTCCCAGAGGCTGTCCCAGTTCCTGTCTGCATCGTCTACTGGCTTGGCTTTCTTTCTAGGACTGGAGTCCGCTGGGAGGAATTTGCCAAAATTTGCTCTTGCTTTCAAGCTCGCCAAGGGACCAGACAGGAGACATATGCTCCACATGCACAGGACAGCACATTCAGACCCGACCTTTCTTTTGTTGTAACCCAGCTTACTTCATACCATGTGGCCTTTACAGGACTAAATCATTAGACAAAACGTCCTATGCCAACAAATGGGAACTTTCTGCCAAGAATCCCCCTGCTGCAGATTTGGGGGTTCAATCAGTTGCCTAATTTGTGGGGATCCTGCTCACTGGGAGCACATCGCCGTGTGCCAGAGTGCTGGGGCTCCGGGCCTCCTGAAGATGGCTGGGTGGAGGCTGTCCAAGCTGCATCTGTTTTGGAGATTAGGAGAGACACACAAAGCCAACTATTGTGTTCCTGCCACTTCCGTGGCTCCTGATGGTCCAAGCAAAGCTGGAACGGCTGAGCGTTAACATGCGGTGGAAGGGACTCAGCCTTCTTTGGAAACATCTTTGTCTTCTTGAAAAATGCTTGAACACCAGTTTCAGAGGCCCATGGCTACTGAGAAGGAAGTTTGGGCAGACGATTAGCATCAACCCCGTTTTAAGAATAGATTCCTTCCCACCCCACCAGCACGGGATGGTTTATTTATTATGGAGAAGAATGAGTACCATGTGGTAGAATCAGCAGGTTAAGTCGTCTTACACGACTGGGATAGATTTTCTGTCTTTATTTCCAACCACAAACAACATAAACAGATTATTAACATTTACCGAGTGTTTGCTACATGCCAGGCACTGTTCTAAGTACTGTACCTATTGGTTTCTTTAATCCTCAAACCTGTGAGAGAAGTTCCATTCTACAGATGAGGAAACCAAGGCTGAGGGAGGCTAGTAACCAGGCTAAAGTCACCCAACAACTACCTGGCAAAATCAAGATCCAAATAGAGTCTGGTGCCAAAAAGCATGATATGTATATATATTATATTGGTTAACAAATTTGGTATTTTCTTTGAAGCCTGTGTGTGTTGGAGCTAGGGGTAGGACTAGACAGGGGGGTCCTAGGTGATGTTCTTGTATGTGGATCTGATATGATTTTGCCAACTCCATAAGCCATTGTGGAGCATTCAGGAGCAGATATGTGGTGTGTTGATGAGTCCCAATAGGTAACTTGACCTTGGGGTGGGGTATGAGCACCACTTTATTTGTGGAGTGAACATAGGGGAAAAAAGAAAAACATAGATGGTCCCCAATGATTCCTGCATCCTAGTATTTATGCTGTTGTGTAATTCTGTGACTCTCGACTGTTTTTTGTTTTAGAGGTACTGAGTATAGAACCCAAGACCTCACGGATGCCAGGCCAGCACTCTGCCACTGAGTAGCATCCCCATCCCCCACCTTTTTTTTTTTAATTTTGAAACAGGATTTTACTAAGTTTTCCAGGCTGGTCTTAAACTTGTGATTCTCCTGCTTGAAAAGCTAAGAGTACAGTCATGCACTAGTACAGCTGCTAATTCCCTCTTCTTGAGAGTGAGCTGGTCTTATTGACTCACTTCTAACTAATAGAACAGGACAGAGTGAAGGGATGTCACTCTGAGACAGTTACAACAGGACCGTGACTTCCATCCTGGGTGCTCTTTCTCTCCTGTGCCTCATTCTTTAGGAATCCACCTGCCATATTTGATGTAGGTCTGTGGCGAAATCCTTGTGGTAAGCGAAGTTAGCCAACAAATGAATGAGTAAGCTAGAGACTGTCCCTGGACAAGCCTTCAGATGAACCTACAGCCCTGACCAATCTGACTGCAACCTCATGAGTAGTCTCGAGCCAGAGTTAAGTTTGGAGATTATTTATTAAGCTGCATTAGGTAAACTAATAGGAATAGCACCTGGGACCATGTCCTCCTTCAGGTTTACCTGGCATGCTCCATTGGGCTAAGCCTTGGCTAATCCACAGGTCTTCACCAGCCTCCATTGGTAGTTCCTGGGTGTGTTCTGAATGTGCAGGTGTTGCCTGATGTCCAAGGGATGGCAAATCCAGGTAGGCTTGGTAAGATGTAACAACATCTCTATGATTTATAACAGTAAAGATGTAGTTATTTCTTTCTTATGTAAGCTTTCCATTGTGGATTAACCTGTTGCTTTTCTCATGTCGTGATTCTAGGAGCCAGGTGGGTGAAGCAGCCATCATGGGAAATACTGGTGGTCATCAAGGCAGTGGATGAGGAAAAGTAGCAAATCACGTGTAGGCTATTAAATGCCCTAGCTGGAAGTTACACACATCATTTCTTCTGCCATTTCATTGGTCAATGCAAATCATGTGATCACATCACTTCCTTTGCTGTTTCATTGGCCTACATATGTCACAGGGTCACCTCCCACTTTTCAAACAAGAGGCTTATAATTCTATTGGGGCCCAAGAGAAGGTCCAGGAAAATCTCTAAGGCAGAAGGTATGACTATCATACCATGGTAGTATAAATATATATAAATATATATAAATATGACATAAGTGGATTATTTATTATCTGATTACCTTTGGGTAGGCAGTGATTCTGAGAAAGAATGTCCTCATTTGACAGTCTTCTCTGGGAACGTTGGGCCCCCCATCATTACCCCCCAGAGCTCTGTCATGGTCTTCCCTCTCTTTCTATCAACTCAAAATCAGCATTAACTGGGAGAATTTTTTTTCTTAATTTCATCTTCATTTTTCTCTTTTGTAAAGTCAGAATGACAACCTTGAAAAGCCTCCTGTCATCCTCTCCTGGTTCTCAGCACGGGGACATTGTCCTGTCTGTTTTTTGCCTGTGGCACCTAGACTGATTGGTGTGAAGTCTGGAGAGTCACTTTGAGTGAAAGTGTCAATGAGTGCAAGCTGGTGATTTCACCACGTGAATCACTTGGTCGTTTTAAAGACAATCTGGTTCAGCTTCGTTTCTGGTTAACTGTTGCTTCCTTTGATGTCACCTGTGTAAAAGAGAGTGTTATTAAAACCAATTAAATTATCTTTATGCACCATTAAAAACCCCATTTGATGCATTTTTCATTAGCTGAGACTTTGTTTGTTTTAGATAAAATGCAGATCTAATTTTCTTTTCAAATATAAATCTGATAATTCTAATGAACGGACTCCTTTCTTTTGCATTTGATCTAGCACTCCATGTATAAACCAATTAGAGAAGAAACAGTCTGATTCAGGTAAAGATGTGGTGTTCATCTGGGAGGGCACCTTCAGGGAAACTAAGCGTTCTCAGTGGAGTCCGGAGCATCGGTCGGAATATCCACGTTTGGGGAGAAGGATCTCATACACAGAAAGAAGGGTCAGTCACTCGGGGGCAGGGAAGTGTGTGTGTGTGTGTGTGTGTGTGTGTGTGTGTGTGCACGTGCACGTGTGTCTGGGAGACATACAGACATTTACTTGTGGCAAGAGAAGCTGGGAAAGCCTTCTCATCCTGATCTGGAGGGGAAGGTCCCCAAAGTACATCTTTTGCAGTTGAATGCTGGGAAATGCCTGCTTGGGCCAGTGGGCTTGAGGGGGAACATAGATCTCTGACGCTGGATCCCAGGGTCGGGGGGTGGGGGTTGTTGGGGGTGGGGAAAGCAGTGCCATACCTCTCCCTGTTGAGCCAAGCCCAGGGGCTCTCAGTTCTGGCTACTTGTTAGGATCACCAGAGAAACTTGAACAATCTGGACATCTGGGCCTCGTTCCTTGGAGATTCCCACTCCGTAAGTCTGGGGTGGGGCCTGGGCTTCTGTGCTTTTTCAGGTGTGCAAAGTTGAAATCCAGTAAGCGCCCCATCTTCCCACTCCTGTGTGTGCCACTGTAGGAAAATACCTACCTGTCACCATCAAGCACCAAAGCACCCTGCTGGCTGTCCGCTCTTTCACGCTTAGGAGAGTCAAGCATTTTAACCTGTTCAATGCAGTGGGCTGAATGGTGGCCCCCAGACAGATATGGTCATGTCCTGGGTTCTTTGAATGTGACTTTATTTAGCAAAGGGTCTTTGTAGCTATAGTTAAGTAAAGGCAGGCCATTTGAGATGAGATCACTCTGGATCATGTGGATGGACCTTAAATCCAAGACAAATGCCCTTATAAGGGAGAGAAAAAGAGAATACAGACACAAAGAGGATGGCTCTATGGAGTTGGTGGCAGAGGCTACAGGGGAGAAGGCCTGAGGTCCCCAGAAGCTGGGAGAGGCAGGGAAGCCTCTTCCCCTGGAGCCTCAGGAGGGTTTCTGCCTTCTGGAATGGAGAAAACCACTCCCTGTTGTTTTAAGTCCCCGAGTTTGTGCTAATTTGTTACAGCAGCTCTAGGAAACAAAAGCCTGCCATGAGACCCCTTCTCCTTTGTTCACCCTCAGCTCGTCTCCAGATGTCTTGACTGTGGTCTTGGGATAAAGTTTACACTTCTTCCTGATTTCCAGAGCCCTCTCCTGACTGACGCATATGGGCACAACTTGCTCTGCCCGTATGGCAGCTGACATGAACCCACAGCTGTGGTCCTGTGGAAGACCACTCTGGGACCCTGGCGGGTCCCTTGATCACTTTTGTCACTCTTGGAGTGGTGACTTCCCCCCCACCCCCCCCCGCCGTGTTTACCCCTCCACCCGGGTTCCTGGATGATACGCTCTCCCTGTGCTTTCTTTGGGGTCTTTGTTGTTCTAAGTTGTGCTTCTGAGGCATAGAGAGAGGTGGAGGCAATAGAGATGGGGAATAAGAAGAGGGAAAACTCTAGAAGAGGCTAGACCCAGGGCCAAACTCAGGGTTCAAAGCCGTTTGCAAGAAAAGAGCTTGTGTACTCTCTTAGAGAAAGGGGCCGGTATGTCAGGCTGTCAGAGTCTGAGAACGTTCTAGGTCCTCTGAGAACATACTTCTGAGAACATACTTCAGGTATTCTTGGCAAATCCCTCTCAGTGTACAAAAATGGGTCATTTTACTAAAACAGACAGAAGCAAAGAGGAGCAGAGGTGACAGGGTGATGATATACTCTTTATAGTAGTACCCCTTTATCTTTGGGGGGGTATGCAATCCAAGACCCCTAGTGGGTACCTGAAACTGGTTAGTACCTTTGTGTTTTCTGTGCATACCTACCTATGCTAAAGTTTAATTTATAAATTAGGCACAGCAAAAGATTGACCACAGCAGTAACAAAACAAAGCAGTTAAAGCAATATACTATTGTTACTTACAGCTTAGGAATCACTTATTTCTGGAACTTTGTACTTAATGTTCTGGGATCATAGCTGCCTGATGAAACTTGGAACCGTGGAGGGTGAAATTGCTGATACTGGGGACCACTGTGCAGCGTTCACCGGCAGAAAGCAAGAGCAGGACTCGTGTCAACTGAGATGGATGAGCCTATATCAATAAATTATTTTATTGTTGAGCAGATATTCAACCACTCTATTGCTGGGTTCCTCTGGTCCTGTGGAGAAGGCAGATGGAGGAGGATATGGAGCTGGGCTCTGGGGACATCAGTTCCTACCCTCAGCATTGCTTGATATGTGTTCTCATTTTGCCTGCGCACTGGCTTCATTTCCCAGTGCTGACTGAAATTCAAATAAGTATCTTTAATATTCCTATGACAGTTTCATTTGGTAATAACTTTGTGTCTGTCAAGAATTTTATGTGTGTTCTTTAACTCTATTAATCTTAGTTGAATTTCAAAGCATCATAATTAAATTGTATCAAATTGTTTACTTTGGGAACCTTTTAAAAATGTCACTGGACTGGAATTAAATTCTATTAATTGGTACAGAGTGTCTGCAAAGGCAGCATGAGTTATAATACGCAACCATTGCTAACATGATAAGGCCACAGTTGACATTAATGAAAGAACTGTAAGAATTTACCATCTGTTTAATCAGCTGATGCTTCTTTGCATATCATAAAAGACTGGAAAGAAGCAAGCTATTATCAGGTCATAAAAGGTAATAATGCTGTTTCCAAGCAGAGGGTCTCAGTGATTCAGTGGTTGGGTCTTTATCATTTTCCTTTTTTTAAGGATTCTCTCTCTCTCTCTCTCTCTCTCTCTCTCTCTCACACACACACACACACACACACACACACACACACACACACACACACATCTCCACATTCTCCACATTCCCCAGTTGGTGGAATATTTTAAATATTTCCTTTTAATGAGTCAATACGCTTAACTAAAAATGCAAATTTAATATCATCATTCACAAAAGTAATGAAAGGATTTATAAAAAGTATCATTTCATGGAGATTATGGGTTATAGGGAGCAATATTAGGACATAAGTTTAAAGTCAGCTGAATGACTATGATCTTCTCTCAATTCTTTCAATGCATTCCCATGACTGAATGTACAGGCTCATGTGGTCATAATTTCAAAACTTCCAATTTCAGACCCTTCAGCAGTGGGAGGCCCTGTCTCTGTCTCCAGCTTCCTGGCCTCCTTGGGATAGATCAGCTCTGATGAGAAGCCCATTATAAAGCTCAATCTTGTTATGACTCAGTTAAAGAAATCTTTAGTTACTCCTTAGGTTTCCAAGCCTTTGGTCTTCCGTAATTTGCTATCACCTCCCCTTTCCCCTTATCTCTCATTGGTTATTCCCCTTGTACCGCTATTTCCTCTGATTGGAAAACCCCTTCTCAGTATTGTCTAGTGGCTTTGGAGGGGGATGACTTTGTTTCACTCTCAGTACTACTCGCTCATGGTGGCCATAATCTCTGCAGAAATCTTTGCCAGTGAATGAACACGTACTTACTTAAATTTCATTTCCAACAAGACCCAGATTAAATGATAAAGACTTCTCTGATCCCTCTCTGTGAACTCATCTCCATGCCCAGACACTGTGCCCTATTTGATGTTTTGCTATAGTGCTTTCCATATACACACGCTCTCTGCTGATCTCTGCTCGTCCATTTTTGAGAATACAAGAACTCGCTTCTCTTCCCATCAAAAAATTACCAGCCAACCTGAAATCTGTCCCATATATTTGCTGCTTCTCCTTTTACAAGTGGCCAAAAGGACCTTTTTTCCTACCAAACTTAGGTCTCTTCACTGGTGGTCTGAAACCCTCCCTCTCTTCATTTCATAAGGGCTGTGTTACCTCTCTCCTCTGAAGTACACCTGTCCACCGATTTCTCTTTATAGGCTCATTATCTAAGGATTCACACATGTTATAATATCTCCCTTCTTTGAGAATAATCTCTATTGATGCTATGATCTTTTTGAATTACCATCATATTCTCTTGCTTCCATTATTCAGCAAGACTTCTTGAGTTGTCCATAGTATCTGTCTCTACTTTTCTTCTCTTCCCATTCCATTTAGATCGAATTTATAAACCCATCACTTCACTGAGGTTGTTCCTGTTATGGTCCCCAGATTTACCTTCACAATATCAAATCCTGTGCTCACTTTTATGTTTCTATTTATGATTTCACTCCTATTGAAACATTCTCTTCAGTTGGCTTCCAAAACACCGCATTCACTTTTATTTCTATCTCTTAATTTCTTACCAGTAATAGAGATAAAACGAATCATAAAAATTCTCAATTAATCTAAACAAAGAAGTAAATATGGGAAAGGAAATAAAGAATAGAAAGCACAATTAGGAGATAAACAGGAAGATGGCAAACTGAAATTCTGCACATAGGCAATTAAATTAAATTAAGTATAAATGATCTAAACATCCCAATTAAAAGGCAGGGATCATCAGACTGGTTAAAAATGCAAGAACTCATTATATGTTGCCAACAAGAAACTCTCTTTATATATAAAAGCACAAAAGGAGGGTAGGAATGATGGTGGAATGAGTTATTCATCATTACCCTAAGTACATGTATGAAGACACAAATGGTGTGAAAATACTTTGTGTACAATCAATGACTTGAAACATTGTGATCTATGTGCATAATATGAAATGAATTGCATTCTGCCATTGTGTATAACAAAGTAGAATAAATAAATAATAAAAAAGAAGAAAAGATAGCTGGGCACAGTGGTGCATGCCTGTAATTCCAGCAACTTGGGAGGTTGAGGCAAGAGGATTGAGAGTTCACGGCCAGCCCCAGCAAAAGCAAGGTACTAAGCAACTCAGTGAGATGCTGTCTCTAAATAAAATAAAAAATAGGGCTGGGGATATGGCTCAGTGGTTGAGTGCCCCTGAGTTCAATCCCCAGAACCCTCCCCCCCAAAAAAAGAAGCAATGATTACAATTTATTAGTATTACAAAGAATACCCACATATGATCATATAAAAAGATGCATTTGACAAAATTCAGCATCCAAAATTAATATTTTTTTTTGCCAACAAGTAATAGAAAGAAATTTTCTTAACCAATAAAAATTATAAGTTGGGGGAAGAGTGGAAAATATATACTCTACTAGCAGAAATCCAAAGAAAGTTGCATTGGCTCTATTAATATCAAAGTGACTTTTTTTTCAATTTTTAAAAATTTGTTCTAATTAGTTACAAATGACAGTATAATGCACTTTGACACATCATACATAAATGGGGTATAACTTCTCATTTTTCTGGTTGTACATGATAAAGAATTACACATTACATGCAGTCATATATGCAAATAGGTTAATAAAGTCCAATTTACTCTACTATCTTTCCTACACCTATACTCTCTCCCCTCCCTTCTCTCCCTTCTGTCTAATCCAAAGTAACTCTTTTCTTCCCTAGCCCCCACCTTATTGTGAATTAACATTTGCATACCAGAGAAAACATTTGGCCTTTGGTTTTTGAGGATTGGTTTATTTTGCTTAAGCATGATATTGTGTAGCTCCATGGGCACCAAAACAGAAATGTACACCAATGATACAGAATAGAAGACACAGAGACAAACCCACATAAATATAGTTATCTCATACTAGACAAAGGCACCAAAAACAATTACTGGAAAAAAGATAACATAAACAAATGGTGCTGGAAAAATTGGAAATCCATATGTAACAAGACAGAGTGACTTTTTAAAGAGAGAGTGAGAGAGGGAGAGAGAGAAAGCGAGAGAGAGAATTTTAATATTTATTTTTTAGTTTTTTGGCGGACACAACATCTTTGTTGGTATGTGGTGCTGAGGATCGAACCCGGGCCGCACGCATGCCAGGCGAGCGTGCTACTGCTTGAGCCACATCCCCAGCCCCCAGAGTGACTTTTTAAAAAAAAAATATTTTTTTGAGTCGTAAATGGACGCAATGCCTTTATTTGTTTTATTTTTATGTGGTACTGAGGATGGAACCCAGGGCCTCACACGCTAGGCAAGCGCTCTACCACTGAGCCACAACCCCAGCCCCACAAAGTGACTTTGAGCAAGGAATAAAGAAGAAGATAAAGAGAAAGTGTTCATAATGATAAAAATATCAACCTAAAAAGAAGGTAAAACAACTTTAAATGCATATCCCTCAACGACAGTGCTCTAAAAACTATGAAGCAAAAACAACCAAAAAGAGAATGGACAGACTTGCAATTATAGTTGATATCAACACAACCTTCTGAAAATTGATAGGAGAAAATCAATAAGCATGTGGAAGACTGGAGCAACATACCAGCAAGATGATAGTATAACTGAGATCTAAAGAAAACTTCTCACAACAACAGAACATTCTTTATTTGAATATAGAGTGTTCTGTAACATAGGTATATGCTGGGGCATAAAATGAGTCTTTACAATCTAAAAGAAGTGAAATTATGTGGAAGGTGTTCACTGATGGTAATAGAATCAAATGAGAAATCTATGCAGAGATCATGCAGGGGAGTGGGTTGAGGAAGTGAAGATGTGGTTCGAGGCTGAAACTATGAGAAATACCAGTGAGTGTTGTAGCAGAAGAGCTCTTCAAAGAAGGTCAACGGGGAAAGATCAAAGAATAATAAGGAGAACCACAAAATAGGAGTCATGGAGGCCAAAGGAACCGAGAATTCCAAGAACGAGCCATGTTAGATGTGGAAGTGTCCAGCGAGATGAGAACTGAAACAAAGCCTTTGGGTTTGGAGACACAGAGATTATTGGCAACCCCAGGGAGAGAGCAGTTGATGGGAAATGAGGAAGTAAAGACAGCGATTCTCTATTCTTCTTCTCGGCAAATCTCTTTTCTTCTTGGGAAAGCCAAGAACATGAAAGCAAAGCCTTGGCTGTGGGGAGAACCAGGGTCAGACCAGGGGACACTTTTCTTTCTCGTTAATTAATTTGTTGTTGCTTTAGAGGATATGGGAGATTTGGACACATTTGTAGAGTGAAGGTTCAAAGCTGGGGGTAAAGGACAATTGAAGATACAGGAAAGGGGCTACTTGTTGGAACAAGATTCCTAAGGAGACGGGAAGGAATTGGAGGCATGACTACAGGTGTGTAATACATCCTGAATACAGAGACGAGGGGTGAAGACAATGTAATAATGGATGAAAATGTAGATAAATTCTAGATGGGGACGAAAATTGTTCACACAAAGCACCACCATGGATTGATGATACGGCATTTAACTCTACCGGAGTTCTTGAGCTCTGGACTCAACTTCTAAGTGTCTCCTGGGTATGTTTGCTCGGGTGTCATACTGTTTTGAAAACAAACTTGTATTCTCCCCAACAAGCTCCCCTCCTGTTTCCCTTGTCTTGTCTTTGCTCCCTCTTAGTTCAGGAACACTGACTCAGCCTGGTGCACTGCGGGTTCTAGTCTTAGGTCAAATGACAAGTTGGGCATCTCTATCCAAGGCTGCAGATCATAGGATGGGCTGATGGTGTGATGTGGGGGTGGAGAGTGGGTCATGGACATGGGTGTTGAGATGACCAAAGTCAGGCTATCCTAGAGTGTCCCCGATTCACAGAAGGGAGAAAGTAGGTGATTCTAGGTAGATAAACAGCAAAATCAAGTTCTTAGGGTTTGGAGGGTAGAAAGCAGGACTAGGAGAAAAGTCTTGAGCTGGTGAAATGCTGGACACAAACCCTTTCTGTGGTGTTTTGAACTTGAACATGAGCTTTGAGGATGGTATTAAAAGAAGCAAGTGGTACAGACCCCCCACATGCATTGAAGCTTCCAGCATTCTTCTGTATTTCAGCCATGAAATGTGGACTTTCCTTTAACGGTTCCTTTCCTTTCCTCACCTGCAACACTCTGTGATTCATTCTGCAACATCTCTTTACAAGGCCCCCAACTCATACATCCCCCCTTTTTCTTTCCCTCTGTCTATATTCTTTGTACCTTCTGTTTCAAGTCAGTTTGGAAATGTTAAAAAATTAGATTTTCTCATAGCTTTCCTGCTCTTGGCAGAGTTGACCTGGCTAGAGGCCAATAGTAGCAATGTTCGTAAAATGAAAAAAAAAAAAAAAGATTATATATATATGAAGAAAAACAAAGATCCAACTTTGGAAAATAACTTCCCTAAAAGTTTAGGTTTATATTCAAGGCCAAGATGTCGATTGCTGTTTATTTTATCTGAGCCAGACCTGGTGGCTATAAACTGCTTGGCTGTCCAGAGGTTTTCCCAAATCTCAGGGCCATGCCCCAGACCCCCTTCAGAGATGATTTAATTAGGATAAATGGTACTAATGTTTTGGCCTGGAGATGGCTTGCTATGGTCCATTTGCCTAACTATGAGACTGAGAATCACCCACGTTGGGCCGTGATCCTGCTCTTTTGCCCTTGCCAATGAATCTTGAATTTCACAAATGCTTCATTGTGCAAGCCCGCAGGAGAGCGTCCTCTTTCTTGGTGGATCTTGCCCACCTGGGATCACCTGTGGTCTTGAGACCAGAGCATGTGTACCACTGTAAACACAGCTCACAAGCTGTCACCTCTCTCTCTAACAGCCTCATGCTCATCAACATGAAGTCCTCCATTTTGCATTCATTATGGCCACTTTGACACAGAAGAATGTGGAAACTGGATCTTGTCAGAATGCAGTTCGGATGGGGCCATGTTCATTCGAGGACTGGACTGGTGGCTGGAGTTTCTGTTCCAAAAGGTTAGGCCATCAGTCACATTAGCCACTACCCCCAGCTGCTCTGCTTAGAGAGTCACACTGTATACGTTCCTCATACTCAAGACACATAAGATAATACAGAGAATCCCACTGGAGCATTTGCTGATGACGGCTCTTTCTGGCTGTTTTCTAGGTGTCTCCACCATCATGGAAGGAAGAGGGGTGGCAAGTACTGTCACGGAGGCCCATGGGAAGTGGGAAAGGTGACAACACAGCTGACCACCCTTAGGCTACTGGGGAATGGTGGTCAATCCCAGAGATAAAATGTCATGGGGAGACATGCAGTGGAAAGCTCTGGACATCACTCAGGGATCGAGATGCACCACGGACGGTCCTGGAGGGCAGAGGCTGCAGATGGCCTCCAGGTCGCAGGGTTGGGAACGGTTATTCCTTGATCTCCGTTACTTTGGCTTGGGTGTTTCAGAGCTAGAAAAGAGGCACTGTCCTGGGCCCCTAATCCCTTCTTCCCTGGAATTTCCCCTGGAAGTGGTTTTTACCAGGTGTCGACCGTCTAAGGGAAAGTTTGGGAATGTGAAGGGGCATTTCAGTTAGTCATCGTGCGGTGGGCACTGGCAGGGAGGCTGACACTCAGCCTGTCCCAAGACAGTGGCACTCTCCTCCTGGGGTCTCTCCCTTTGAGAAACATGAAGAATGCGAGGCCTCCCAGGGAGGTTTCCACCCTGAGGAGGTCTGGACACACTCTGAGGCAGGTCTTCTGCAGGAATTTAAACATGGTGCCCAGCCCCGGTCTTTGCCGGGTAGAAGGGCACTGCTCTTCGGAGCACAGAGTTCTCTGCTGCTGAAGAGAAGTTTTAGCAATTGGCCTTTCAGGTGCTGACCAGTACTGTTCCAGTGTTATCTAGGAACACCGAGTGCCTGTGAAGGTTTGAAGAGTGTGGGCACAAACCCCACAATTGACAAGGCGACCCACGCTTTCTATCACCACCACAAAGAATCTTTGTAGTGAAGTTGTCTTCCCCAAGAACAGCAAGTTCTCCAAGAGGAGTCAAAATGAGATTGGATTTAAAGGGACGGGGGGTTACTGTCTATCCACCACCTATAGCTCTCAGAGACCAAAGGCATCCCCAGAGACATGAGTTCATTCAGCTTCTAGAAGGTTCTAAATGTTTTCAGAGCAATGTCCTTCTTTTTTTTTTTTTTTTCAATGTCCTTCTTTCTCAGGCATTAACCCTCTACTCCTGTCCAGTTGTAGGTCCGTTAGTCTCTTCCCTTGAAGCAGGGAAATCATATTTTGCTTAAAACCAAGTTTAGGAATGAAGGTAAGCAAAGTTCTGGCTTCATTTCCTGATTTTTTTTTTCTCTTTCCCTCTCTTAAGGTATGAGCAGAGCCTGCCAATGGTTGGCTAATTGTCTCCAAGTGAAAAGACTGATTCAGAAGACTTTTAGACTCCCAGGGGCATAACACCCGTCATTTCACAATGGAGAATTATTTTTGTGGTATTTATTTTATGATTCCTGACCCTTGTTCTAAATCTTGCTGGTGTGTTTTCATTTAAAATGTATTAACTGAAACTTGGCTTAGGGACTTGGCTCCATTAGGCTCTACAACAGCTTAATCCAGATTTTATTATACTGGGACTTGTGTGTACGAACTTTAATATGAGAGGAAGCTTGGGGATAAATAGGGTGATGTTGATACTTACTATGCATTTAACTCTTTTGGTTCCCTCTTGACAGTTGACTGCAGTGTTTGGGGCTGGATCTTAATGTTTTCAAACTGTCGTGACAGTGACTGTAGCTTTCCTAGGGTGAGGGCTAGTCTGGGCCTCTGGGCAGATGGTAGACTCAGTTCAGAGCTCAAGCCCCGTGATTGTCTGAGGTCAATGGCCGTGTGTGGCCCACCTGGTGGGCGTGGGGCCCTGCTGGGCATCGTGCGGAAGCAGCTCAGGGTTTCCTCCGAACGCGGTGGAACTCCTGTCTCACCACCTCCATGCCAGCTCCACCCACAGCTCTCACGGTGCCACAGCACTTCCAAAGTGGGCCTCCCCTCAATCCTACTCCTCCAGTGCACCCCCTTCTGCAAATGAAGCCTCTGTTCACCCCATTGATCCTGCAATGCTCCCTCCTTGAGCCCTGCAGAGTGGGCTGTAGTCTGTCCACTCCACCTTGACTGACCCACCCCAGTCCAGTACCAATAGCTCTGAGAGCCACTAATTTTTGCCTGTCTCCCCCACCTATTTGTGACTGTCCATCTGTAGCCTCCTCTTCTATAGCAGAGGGGCCTCCTCTATGTAGAACCAAATCAGCTCAAAAACGTGCCCCAAACCTTCATTGGCTCCCCACTCGGGTTAGAACTGAAATGCTTCATACTCCCCGAAGACCCTGTGTGACCAGCCCTGTTGACTCCCGGCCTCCTCTCATCCTCCTATCCCCATGGCTCATCCAGCCCCCATAGTCTTTGCCCCAAGGCAGACTCTACCTGGCCAGTGCCCCTCACCTTCCAGACCACTTCCTCAACGGGGCCTTTCCTGACCGCGTCCTGATCTAATGAAACCCATATTACACTTTCATAGAACTGTGTGCTTCTTTTCTGACCTCTATGGCCTAACCTCCAGACATAACCCTCTACTCTGCCCAGCTGAGGTCCTGTCAGTCTCTTGTAGGAGGCTGGTAACACAGTTTGTACTTTTGTATTTATTGCAGTGACTGAATTTAACATCTGTCCCTCCCACCAGACTCTAAGTTCCATGAGGTTTGGGCCATGTCTGCTTGGCTCAGAGGTAGAAATCCAGCAACCTGTGCCTGACACATGTACAATATATAGTGGTCGGATCCATATATAAAAAATCGGCGTGGTTCCTGCCTTCAAGGAATTATTATTTTCACCTGAAAACCCCTATTGAGCCATTATGGTGTCCACTCGTACAGGGAGAAAAATAAATCCCTGAAAAAACAAGACCTGCTTGCAGCTTTGTAAAATAAGGTTGAAAATTCAAGTTTTGGAAACATCCAAAGAACTTTTGGAACAGAAACAGGTGGGTCATTATTATGGTTTGGATATGAGGTGTACCACCCCCACCCCAACCCTCCACCCAAAGCTCATGCCTCAATGCAGGAGGTAAAATGATCAGATTACGAGAGTTGTGACTTAATCAGTCCATCCTAGTTTGCATGGACTCAGTGGGTGGTGCCTGTAGGCAGGTGGAGCATGGCTGGAGGAGGTGGGTCACTGGGGGTGTGCCCCAGAAGGCTCATCTTCCCTGCGGCCCTTTCCTCTCTCTCTGTTTCAGGGTCACCATGAGGTGAGCTCTTCTGTCATGATGTTCTGCCTCACCTGGGGCCCAGCGCTATGGAGTCAGCTAACTGCGGACTGAACCTCTGAAACTGTGAACCACAGTCAACATTTTCTCCTCTGCGTTGCTCTTGTTGGGACTTCTGGTCACAGTGATGCAAAGCTGATCAAAGCACATGTGGTCTTAGGCAGCTCATACGTGAAGAAAGCCTTTAGCAATAAGTTCGAAAATAATAATTTATAGAAAATTAGTAAAGGGAAAAAAAAAGATAAAGAGTGGAGAGGGTTCTTTGTTCCATTGCTACTGGTTTATACTAAAGAGTCAAATGGGTCACATTTTCTGTCCAAAATTCTGTTTTAACAAGAACATATATAATGCCATTAATTTAAAACGGTGAGTTTTTGCCCTAGACTGAGTGTTGGTCCCCTGCCAATTTGTATGTTGAAGGCCTAATCCCCAGTGTGAAGGTACTTGGAGATGGGCATCTTTGGGAGGTGATTATTTCATGAGGATGCACCCCTCCTAAATAGAATTAGTGCCCTTTTAAAAGAGACTCTGGACAGTTCCCTTGTACCTTCCTCCATGTCAAGATACAATGAGGAGTCGGTAGGCTTTAAGCTGGAAGAGACCCCTCACTAGAACTAGACCCAGTTGGCACAGCAATCTCAGACTTCCAACCAGCAGAGCTGTGAGAAATACACGTCTGTTGTTCATAAGCCACCCAGTCTACAGTGCTTTGTTACAGTAACTCAAAAGGACAAAGACAGTCTATAAACCACCAAGGAGAGAAAGCAGGTTTTCCAAAAGGAGGCACAAAGTCTTCTTCATTAACCTCTCTAGTAATGAGCTATTCAGAGCAAAAACTTGACAAGTCATGGAGAATCTAGATAGGCCTCAGGAGACTGAGTCCTGAGCTTAAATCCCCCAGAGGGATTCCACCAGGATAACAGAGTGAACTTTCCTGGCCTTGGCCTCTAGCAGGATTCTCCAGTTTCCTAAGCACATCTTTGTTACTTTATGCTGTGGAAATGGGAAGGGGATTTTCTCAAGACTTCTAGTGTGACTCTCTGACTTCAAAATGGAGCTGAGATCATAAACACCTGAACAGTTATATCCCAAGGGGTTGAGGAGGCACAGCTCATAAACAGTCCATTCTAAAGCCAGACCCACGATCTCCACTGGAACATCAGATCCCGCTGCCAATCCACCTTCTACATGCGCCTCATTCCCAACGTCTGTGTTGTGGTCTCATTGTTGTGAATCCCCCATGGTTTCTCCAACTACTCCCACATCCCACATCCCCCTAACTGTCCAGTATGAAAAGACACTGGAGTAGCTGACCTTTTGGAGAATGTTGGACCTCTTGGTCCTCTACCCTGCCTCCCCTGCCCATCACAGAATTCTGAGCCTTTCTGGGCTGTACATGGGCATGAGTTGGGTGGTTTTGAGACCAAAGTTGAGAAACTAAAGCATTTAGACCTTCACAACTACTCACCACACAGAAGATGATTCCCTTTCATTTGTTGTACAAGAGTGTGTCTGAAATGTGGAACACCATCTTTCCTGTTCCTTGAGATACTGCCCTGGGCTTTTGTTAGCATCATTATTTTCTTTTTGGAGCACAAAGTACTTATACAGAATGATTTAATTATGTTTTAGCAACTCTCAATGAGAAAGATCTAGTACCAAAAGTAGGTCCCATTTTAAGCAAAGGCCATATGCAACTATTTCATCCCATTTTTAACTCATATAGTCTTGCTATATTTTAAGCAATTTTATAAATTGCCTCCAATCCTTTCAGCAACTCGGAAGCATGTATAAATAGCAAAATATATATGCACATACACACAGAGATCTGAATTCATTGAGAGCAAACATATGAAAGATAAAGTACTGGAATTAAGACCACAAAATTAGGCCCTGAAATAATATTTCCTCTTGTACTTCTTGTACTAGTGAAAAAAGAGTATGTACCATTTTCCCACCCTCTCCCCCAAAATTTTTAGTTAAGGAGCCACAAATAACGCAAATGTGATTGCACCTGTGATCTGCTGGAGACATAGCTCATTCAAGATGGAAGGGTGTGAATTCCCAGGGCCTTGCCCCCTCCATCTGCTGTGTGGGAAGAAGGCATTTGATTCCTATGTTTTCCCCTTTGGTGTTGCTGTATGCATTTGCCTCAAAGGAGGCCACCTGCTTATAGTCTTCTCTAACTGCAGGGTTCAAACAGCTACCTCCCTTTCTTGAGCGTTGGAATGGGTAGATTTATGAATGGCACAGATGGAGAAATAAATTAACTTTAGTACAGATGCTGGCATTGATATTCTTGGGACTGAACTGCTTCCAAGCCAGAAATAATCCTCGAGCTTGCAAAATAGGGAAGTCTGAAGCAATTTTACTGTTCTTGTCAGATGGCTGGATGTGGTACAAAGCTCACTGGAAAAATTAATGGAAAAGTGTGCGCCACTCAGGTGGCTTGATGTGAATCGCTCCCAGACGAGGTGCACAACTGTGTCGCCAGGATTTTCTACTAAGCTGTCAGAAGAGTTCTTTGGAATTGGAAACATCGACAATCGATTAGAAGATTCTGGGCCTCCCAAAATTGTCTACAAAGGCTCATTGTTTATTTATTCAATAAATACTGACTGAGATAAGTGAAGTGAGGCAAGATCCCTGCACTCACACCGCAGGGGCTGCTGGGTGGAGGGAATGTGGAGAAGGCTGAAGGGAGGAAGGCTGCCCTAGGAAGAGGCATCTGAGCTGTCTTAGGAGACAGAGGGAGGGAAGCAAATGCATCCCTGGAAGAAGGGACAGCGAGAACAAAGACTCAGGTGTGTGAAAACAACTTTAAGAAGCAGGAGGGGAGACTTGAGAAAGCTGGGCCAGATTGCAAAAGGGTCTATCTAGTTCCTGCAGAAATCGAAAAACGATGCAAATACACCAAGATGTTGGAAGGATAATTAAATCTTTTTTTGTAACCATATGGGATGTAGAAGTACATAAACGTGTGTGTGCGCGCGCGTGTGCGTGAGCACGCACATGTGCAAACACACATCTGTATGTTCACCGAGCATTTCACACATGGTAAATAACGAGCGAAATTAGTTTCCTTGTACAGTAACTAAGGAACTTATCTTACTTTTACTGAATTACCCAGGAGGTACTTAACAAGGGGAAAGCGCCAGAGAAAATGTAGAAGGACCAGTAAAGACCTTCCTGGGAGGTCAAGTCAGAGACTGTGGAAGCTGTGGGTGCTCTTGACCAAATTGGAGAGGGAGGACGGCTTCCACTGTTGTTTGTTTGGATATGGTTTGAGTGTCACCCAGTGTCCCTGTGTTGGGTGCTTGGTCCCTTAGTGGTGGGTGCAGAAATGGGGTGCACTTTAAGAAGGGGGCCTGGATCACTTAGGTCATTGGGGCAGCTGCAGTCAGAAGTGATCAAGGTATCATTCATGTGACCCTTAAGCTGTCACGAGATCGACTTGGTAATAAAGTCATCTCAACACCTGAATCATCTTCTGGCCTCCTGCTTCCAGATACAACCTCTTCACCATTGGGCCCTCGTCAAAGCCAACCCAGTGTGTCCAACAAAGATGAAACCTTTGATGACCATTTTGTAGTCCAGATTTTAGTGGACAGATGGGTCAGTGTGCTAGAGTGGTGAACGGAGCTGGCTTGCAAGATCCGATGGTGATCTTTTCAAGAATTTCATGAGCTATTGTTACAATTTACAATTTAAATTTCATAAAAATTACAAGTAAATATATTTGTTTAAAACAAAGAGAATGATCAAAACTTCACTTGCTAATTTTTTTATCATACTATACTCTAACCTTTCCCTATCGTACCTGCCTTGTATAAATACTACCTAATGGTGTCCTGTCAGGCATCTCTTTTCTCCTTGTTTATTCAGTGAATACTTCTGGCCACAGCAAGAGAATTTACACCAGGGCAATTGGAAAAGGCAATGCATCAGGGCTCTTCTCCCCAGGGAGCTGCTTGTTTAACCTTACCTGGCACAACACCACTTGAAAGAAGAAGGAAAGATCCAGCATGTGTGTGGTTAAGGTGGGGGCAAGAGGGTAAGATGCCACTGGAGATGGCAGCAGGGTAATGAAGACAGATGGAACCCTGATCAAGCAGGACACACCGAGCGGGTGGTAGATTTGGTCCCAGCACCCAAGGATAGGAAGGCCTATTTTCTTAAAAATTTTAATTGATTTTTAAAAAAAATTAACGACAGTGGAATGCATTACAATTCTTATTACACATATAGAGCATAATTTTTCATACCTTTGATTGTATGTAAAGTATGTTCACATCAGTTCGTGTCTTCCTACATGTACTTTGGATATGATATCCATCACATAGGGAAGGTCTATTAGACACAGAAATGGCAGAAGTCCATCTGCCATATAACAACATCACGAGACTTTTCCAGTTATGCTCAATGAGACTTTTTGATCCTCTATCTAGTTCACTTTCGTTAATAAGCTCTTAAAAGAGGAAATTTTGAATTTCTCAATCTTTTAAAGCTATACTTTTGATTAACACAAAAACATCACATTTTTAAAACATGATATCAAGCTTCAGATTAAATTCTTTATAATCACACACACACACACACATACACACACACACACACACACACACAGCATTGTTTTAAAACTATGGGTGCTTTCCTTTCTTCCAGCTCCAGTTGTAGGATTTAGTAAACTGAATGGTAGATGACAAACAGACCCCTCTAAAAGGCCAGGTAAAATGAAAGCTGAGGAAATTCAGGAAGTAACCGCTACACCTGCACTTTGGTCACACACCTTCCTCTGGAAGCATGCGACTTTACCTTCCACTCTGGGCACTGGCCTGTTTCCTACTCTCCCCACTTGGTTTCGTGATCATCTCTATCACTCTTCACTCCTACAGTGATCACTCCTTATGCCATGATATTAATAGAGCACCGTTTGTCCAACTCATTTCCTCCCAGTTGGGTGCTTGGGCTGTTTCCAATTATTCCTTTTAATATGTGGCAGGGCTCAAAACATCTTTTTACAAATATGTTTGTTTCCTTGGAATTATTCCTTGGGACATTTTCCCCCAGGAGGCCTTACTGGGTCACAGAGCAGGATAATTTTTTTGAGTTGTCACATATTGCAAAACCACTTTGAAAAGTATTTTTTTTTCCCAGTTCATGGTGTAAAATTGAGGGTGTCTGTTTCCCCAAAGCTCTGCCAACAAACGGTGTTGTCCTATTTAGATATTTCTCCTGTAGTTTCCTGATTGCAGAACAATCCATGTAGCTAAGGAGATGAAATCAGGGGGAAAAAAATAAAAACACTTCCCCTAATTAAAGCTCAGTGCAGTAATAGGTGGGTGGTTTTAATACATATCATAAAGAGCTACGAAACATTTTATCATTCAAGTAAGAAAATGAAAAAAAAAAAAAAACAACGAGGGGACATGGATTGTTCTTTTAAAGAGTTAGAGACAAAAGAAAGAATAAATACATAAGCCCACACCAGAGGAAAATGATGAGATGCATTGGAAAATAAAGCAGGAATATAGGTATTCTTACTATTATTTTCAGCACTTCATGAAGCAAAGAATTGCTGGAATTACTAAAATTTGGAAATAAACCTGTAGAGTAAGCTTTGTTTTTATTTCTGTTGAGTATGTTAAATTAAACACAATATGTGAGGTATTATCTTTCTACTTGGCTTGGGAACTGTTTTCTCTCTCAATAAACATGATCCAAAATAAGAGCAATGAAAACGCGATTGAATTGGCTTTTGCACTTTTAGGAATGCTCACTATGTATGCAGTGGTCTCCAAGGGCTGCCTGTAGGCATCTCTGGGGTCGGTGACAGACAGTGGACATTACAGCACATTCCTTGAAAAAGACTGTTGTATTTGTACTGTATTATTTTTGGACATTTCAAACATTATTGTGTTTTTAGGGTCTTCTCAGAGGGAAACGACTGAATCAATATGGCCACCAGGTGATTTCACAGGGTGCCATTTCCTGTCCCTGGGGTACAACCATGTCTCCCAGGCTGCCTGGGTTGTCCGCCATCTCTGGTTTCTCATATCTCAGGTTTCACTTGTCACAGGACGATCTTCTAACCCACGTTTACACTGGCTTCGCAGGGGCCTCTCTCTGGGTCTACACAAGCAAAGTGACTTGGAATACTGACCTGTTGAGGCCTGTTCCATCCAGCTTCCCAGGCCAGGAGAGGGATTTATTTCTCTTCATGGGGCAGAATTAAATTCCATTACTATTCCTCCTTCTTTCCAAGAAATAACTTGTTATTTTTTTTCTATTTTAGGCTACTTATTATCTCTACTTCTTTTCCTTTGGAAACTGCATCTTAGTTCTGTGACCTTGATTCTCCCAGCTCTGCTTGAGGCTTCTCATCTGGAGTCTTCTGTGTCTTCTTTTCCTCTTCCCACCTTCCAGGTGATGGTGTGTGCCAAAGCCTCTTCCTTCTTTCCTGTGTATTTCTCCAGGGGGGCTCATTCATCTTAAGACTTCTTTCTCCAGCTCTGGACTGAAACTCTTGAATTGGCATTTTTTTAAAAAATATTTTTTATTTTTTAGCTGTAGTTGGACACAATATCTTTATTTTATTTATTTATTTATTTATTTATTTATTATTATTATTATTATTATTATGTGGTGCTGAGGATGGAACTCAGGGCCTTGCACGTGCTAGGCGAGCACTCTACCATTGAGCCACAACTCCAGCCCTGAATTGGCATGTTCTATCCCGTTTCTCTCTCCCAAGCTCTGGCCCCACATCTCCCTATAGGAGTTTTCCACTGACACCCCTCCCTGGCTGTGGGCTCTCATCCTGCAGGTTCTAGAGGTCATGTTCCTTCCCTGTGAATTTAGGTCCACTCATTCTCTCAGCTTCAACTCTCTTCTCAGTCACCCGGATGGACCTTGTGCATCTTTGGTCCTTCTCCTGATATGCAAATTTGAGCACCAAGTTGTGATGGATTTATTTCAAAATGCCTCCCACAGTCCTCTGCTTCCCTCTCCCCTACCTCCCAGTCTTAGAGTGAACCTAACACAGTGGTCTCCTGTGTCGTGCCGTCCAGTAACCCCCCTCAGACTTCCTGCCCCCTCACAGCAGCTGGCTCAAGTCAGCTCTTCTCATGTCCACTGCCTTCCATCTGGACCATGTCCCTTGTCTTTCCTGGTGTTTATAATCTGCTTCCATGAGGTGAATTGACTTCCCTCTGTTCTCCATCATGAACAATCCCCATGGGCTTGGTCTCCCTGTTTTAGGTACATGCAGTAACAGTGTGCTGGAATGCTCTTGTATGTGCTGGAAAGGGCCCATGCTAAATCTTCCGTAAGATGGTGAGGTGCTGTGAAACACAGTCATTATTTAAAAATAAATTATATCAACTTACAACTTAAAAGTCATATTGAAAAAGTTAATAAATACTTAAAATTCATGACTTCCTACTTATTTGACTCTTATCTGTGTTTCTGAGATCACTTGTCTGTGTCCCTGGTGGGAATATATCAGGGTGGCATTTGATGCCCAACATCCCATTCAGTGATGTCATTCTATTAACTTGAACCCATCACATTAGGACTATTTATATCATGGGAATTAGCAAATGCTACATCTAGGGGCTTCCCTGTCCCCCAGGAGAAGGCTGATGAACATTTACCAGTGTACATTGTACCATACAAGCTCCTCACTTTATGAAAAAGTTAAAAAAAAAAAACCATCATAAGTTGAAAATATCTTAAGTGAGATGTATCATACATTTAACTCCCAGACATCCCAACTTAGCCTCACCTAACTTAAATGAGCTTACATTGTTAACCTACGGTTGGGCAAAATCATCTAACCAAAGTTTTTTAAATAACAAAGAGTCAAATATATCATCTAAATTATTGAATACTAAATTATTGAAAATGAAAAACAGCACCATGTTAAAGTTCAAAACTCAGAAACCGTAAGTAAAACCATCGTAAGTTGGGGACTCTCCGCGTATTTCTCACCCTGATTCTTTGTTCTTTTTCCCCTACTACTAAGCGTATCTTCATCTTTTCCCTAAATATAAAATCTTTGCTGATCTATTAACAGCCAGTTAATCTCTCCTTCTCCAGGATATATCCCCTAACAATATTCACTTTCATTGATTTTTTTTCCTACTCCTATGTTTTTTATTTTCTGAACCATAATAGAAAGTTTCCATTAATTAGTTTTAGTCAGTTAATTCAGTCTCTCATTATTTCAGCATGTTCCTTCAGTGTCTAGTGGATGCCATGCCCTCTGCCCAATTCTGGCCCAAATTCCATTGCTTTTCCATATATTTGTCTGGTTTTGCCAATAGACTCATAGACAGTGGCAGCCATACATCACTTTACTTTGACATCTCTTTGGGCCCTAGCACAATGCCGAGTCTCTAACTGGGGACCAACATATTGGTAAATTGATACAACACCCATAAGCACTGAGTGCTCAGGGAACGGAGATGGTGACTAGTGCTGAATTTCAGAAAAAATGCCTTTATTGGAGGTGCATGAAATGTTGTTTCATGTACTGGAAATTTCAATGCCAAATCTGGTACCAGGGAGAGGAAGAAACTAGGAAATGCGCAGGAGATTTGAGTCCAATCCCACATGGCCAGGGCACACCATTCACCAGTTCCTTTCTGCAGTCTACATATGTGTGGGATGCCATTATCCCACAACTTGGTAAATATGGAGATCAAGAGAGAAAAGGATATCAAGTGTTTGGCAAAGTGCCTTTCTAACTAACAGAGCAAGAACCCCAAAGTACCACCCTCCACCAGGTTTATACCACCTTCCTTCCTCTCGTCATCTGTAAGCAAGAATGAAAGGACCAATTTCGATCTTTCGGATTGTACACAATCCCCACCCACTTTCTTTCCTGAGATAAGGAAGCAGAGAGGCCTGGATTGAGAGGAGGAAAAGCAGGAACCTGGCCACTTTGCACTTATCGGATTGAGTAGTGACAGTGCTGCCTCTCTAGGGCTGTTGGTGTCCACAAAATTCTTCCATAAATACAGCACACAGAGATGCTTACATTTGATGTCTTCTACTATCCAGCAATTTCACGAGGGCAGATAGGATTACTACTCCTATTTTATGGACAGGGAAACTAAGGTTGAGAGGCATCCTCCAACATCCTCCAACTCATGTGGCCACTCAGTGGCAGAGCAGGACAGAACCCAGGCTCTTTGTCTCTCAGTCCAGCACACATCAGTAGGATCCATCGCCTCTTTCTAAACCATTCCGCAGAACCATTCCGCTTGCCACCTTCTGATGAAGCTTATGTACAACTACCTATTTTGGTAAGTGGAGAGAACCTGCTTGGGGAGACATCAGGATTTATTTGACGCAAATAACCTTGAGCTTCTCAAACAACGGCTTGGTGCCTGGAGGCTGCCGCATCTGTCAAAGGAGATGACTGCACTCACTGCACCTAGCTCACGGGCCTTTGAGAGGATAAAAGGACAGAGTAGATGAGATGGTCCTTTGAAAATTAAGTTGCCACATAAACGCAGGACATCACTGAAAATAACAATAGTTCTGTCCTTGTTAAGTGGAAAAAGAGACCAGCCCTAAGTTGGTAATGTTGCAGAAACATGACGTCAACCTCATCTGTCCATCTCTGACCTTGCAAAGAGATCAACTTGTCCCTGAGAGCAGGTCACAGCAGAAGTGCCTGGTTTTCTTTGTTGTGGGAGCCTGTTGATGGCAATATGTCTGCTGCAGTGTCTTACCGAGAGTCAGAGGAGCCAGAGAAAAAGGATTAGTGAGTATCCAGCAAAGACAAGAGACAGAAAGGTTTGGGGCCTCAAGCGGACCCATCATTCTTACCCACTCAAGTATTTTTGTGACTCTTCTGAGAACAAGAAGTACATAGGCGGAGGATGATTCTCAATCAATTTGACTGATTCTCAGTAATGGGTTTATGAATTGGGGATAGTTAAATTTTTGTTTGTTTGTTTTCTTACGCAAGCTACTAATGTCCCTTTGCCTTGGCATTTTTGTGGGCAGAACTTCCTCCCAGTTCCTCTTCTGCAATTGGAGCCATCTGTTGCTCTTCAGGGGAAGGCTGGGAAAGAATTGCAGTTGTTATGTCAGGATGCAAAGGGAAAGGAAATTTCTCATAACCAAAATAGAATTTTGCAGCAAGGATCATAGACTAGCATAGAATGGAATAGAACAGAACTTTGCTCCAAGCCTTGAAATCCAGACTTGGAGGAGAAGAAGAGGGCTTTAAAAATTCTTGAACATAATAAAATCCAAGGCTAGAGGGTTGAATTCCTAAATTTGTTCTTAATTATGGAAGAAATGGACTTCAACTAATGACAAGTATCCTTGAGGCTCGTTACTCTGGGGCAAAGGCAAGATACCAGAACTGGACCTGGAACTGTGGGTGCAGATAAGGAAAAATATCCAGGTGGGATCAGGGATCTGGATCAGACATGTCTGTCCCAGGGTGCCAACAGAAACACTCAAGTCAGCAGGGAAACTCAAGACATCAAAGCTAGGGTCATACTTCCCCAGAATTAGTAAAGGAGGGCCTCAGACCCCTGGAAGAAACTGTGTTCTTGGATACTTCCAAAATGGCGTGGGAAGATTGGCAGTGTGTGGACAGGAATGTGGGAGGCAAGAGACCCAACTTCAGGACCAATATCCCTTCTTAGGGTCATGATCCCAAAGCTGATGGTGGTGGTGGTGGGAAACTGTTGGGAAAACTGAGGGAACACAGTTGGGGACTCGAGAGGAGACTGTTCCACCAGGCTGTCCCAGCACCAGCTTGGGTACGACACAGAAACTCAGTGGGTCAGCCCTTCTCAGCTGTCTTCAACATCAGTTCAGCCATTAGATGCCCAGGAGGGGGCAGAAAGTACAGTTAAGGAAAAATATGCCCAGGGAGCTTTCCAGTAGGGGGCTCGGGAGTGCCTTTTCCTGCCCTTTCTTTTTTTGCAGTACTGGAGATTGAACCCAGCACCTCATGCGTGCTAGGCAAGTGCTCTAACATGGAGCTACACCCCTATTCCACTGGCTCTTTAAAAATCATGAATTTCTTACCTTTCCTTCAAGTACTTGGCTGCCATATTGAAAAGTAGCAAGGCAGCAAAGGACCAGAAATTTGAGCTGTTCTAAAGAGACTATTAGGATCTGAGCTACCCTAAAGGGAATAAATGAGCTTTGAATAAATCAACTGAATGTTTAAATTAAAAGGAGACGGTTTAAATTGGCAAAGTCTGAACTATTGTTCATTGACCGGTCTTACTTGCTCCTATTGCCCAGCAGCCTGGGGGTCTCATGTGAATATCAGATGAACTTATGAAGAAAATAAAGAATAGTTCTTGGCATCTTTGAGTAGTAGTGTGAATCAATTTGAGGCCTCAAATATTTGCATTTGTGTCCCTTCTCCTTCAGCAAACATTTCAGATAGGGACCCTACCCTCCTGCAAACTTCTCTGAAAGGCGAAAAGTGACCCGTGTTGTTTTTATGGTCGGTGTTGTACCGGGATGAGGCTATTTGTTAGTTACTGGGCTCTATCTAAGGTTTCCATTTTCCTTTGTCTTGATCTCAAAACCCCCTTCACCATGGTTTCCCCTCAATCCATTCAGTGGAGACTGCCATGAGCAAGCCCTTCTGCTCATCCCTTTTATCATCTCTTCCCTGATTTGTTTGGTTAGGACTCAGGAGATTGGAGAGTCAACCTTTTACCAGCTGAGGACATTCCTTTGCCTGGGGGAGCCATGGTTCTGTAAGGTCTATGGTTTCTTTACTTCCTGTTTCCCTAGGTACTTCCTGTTTCCTAGGGAAGCACTTCCTCTGGGAAGGTCTGCCATTCTCTTATGTCCCATCCCTACAGCTGGGTAGGTTTGACCAGGGGCCCCTCTTGGTCATGGACTACAGCTCTCTGGTATTGGCAGTGGAAGTGACTAGGCTGAACGGCCCAGTTTTCAGGAGCGTATCAGAAGTTTGGCAATCTCTGGATTTAAGGGAGGGTAGGTATGAGCCTGAAATCATACGAAGGAAGTCAGTTTTTCCCCATCAAGAAACTGTTGTTTTCCCTCACTGTGATCTTCGTGAGATGTGATTTTATTATTTGCTTACTTGTTTAGTTATTTCCCATGTGAACTCTAGGTGTGAGGGACTTTGTCATCTATTTCTTACTCTGTCCCTAGTGCCTCACACAGTGATAGTACCACAGTTGGTACTCAGTATAGATTGTTGAACTGATATATTGAGGAACAAGCAGTCTGACCGAGGGTACCAGGAGGTGGGGTGGAAGAGGGCACATAATAGTTTCCATTCACCTGCCGGGGCACAGACTGAGAGCACTCATGGTCTCACGGAGCTCCTCCTACTCCTGCATCCCAGCTGCTGTGCTCTCCACACCCAGGGACTTCGTCATAAGCTACCGGAAAAGAAGAAATCAGGTGTGGCTTTTATTGCACTATTGGTGCCTCCCACCAATAGTGGGAGGTTACTTTGCCAAGAGATTTCTGGCAAGAGGGCTGATGGGGGTGTGGCAGGGGCAACGTGAAGATGGGATCACCCAGATCCTTTGAATCTGAGGCAGGTGTGTGTTTTGAGTCCTCGTCTGGTATCACCATGAGACTTCATCAGAAGCCACTGTGGCATCCATGGAGCCCCAGGTTAGAAGGCTGTGTGACTTCGCCCTGTGAAGTGACTGGCACTTCAGTGACAGCTGGGAAGCAGGCCATGGGGACAGGTGAGAGGTGTCAGTCTAACTTGCCTTATGATGCCAGGAGGTGTCTGGGGGTGGGGAGAGGCAAACAGGTCTCCTGCTTGTGTGCTCTAGGTGTCAAATTTACATGGAAGATTCTGTTTGAAGATGGTTTCTAGAATAAAACAGAACTGACTTTCTAAAGCTCCAGATTCATATCACCTTTAACATTCCTTCCTGTCTTTGACATGGAATGGCTCTACAGTCCTCACACAATTCCACGCATCAGCCGCAAGGGACAGATTTTCTGAAAACCATTACGGTGCCATCTAGGTCTTGTGGCAGTGATGCTGCCCTCTGAGCTCCTAAGAGTTTTCTTACTGAATGACTTTTCTATTTCCCCAATGCTGCATGCCAGCTGTGGGGGAGGCTGTAAGCCCAGGGCTGGCTAAACTAGAGCAAAGGCAGAGCAACCTGTCTACCCTCTCTCTTTCCTAGGCCCTGACTATACTTCCAGGGAGATCCAGGGTAATGTCTTGGCATGGTTACTCACCATGAGCTCCAGTGGTGGCCGGCAATGCTCTGTGATGCAAAGGTGAGGGAAACGAAGTCCTGAACCAGCAGACAGCTACACGCTGCAAGAAAGCCTGGGGTTGGACAGGCTTTAGTCCTTAGACCTGGGATTGTCACCACAGTGTTCAGGGTGGAGTGATATTTCCATGGGGTCCCACAAGTTGAGCATCCAGAGTGACATGGAGTTTTAATGTTCGATTTTGAATTTTTTTTTTTTTTTGCCTCTGGCAAAATGGAAGTGTCTTTCAGATTTTGTGTATTAATGCATAAAAAACTTTTAGAGCATGACTTTCCCATAACTTTATATATCTTAGTAACATATCTTTCAGCCTTAAAAGGTTTTTGCTTGGGTTGATGTAGTATGGTAGTGGATTGGTAAAGCATCACTATTTACTTGTAAGGCCAAGTTAAAATGATTCCCAGGTACTGGCGACCACAGGCTTGAAGCACTTTCTTTATGATCAACCTATATTCCCTTTGGATGAATAAGTGGGAATTTGAGTAAATATTTACTGTATAGATTAATTTATGTGAGGCAGGAGTCACTGAGTTGAGGAACAGCTTTAAATTATGGCCCTCAAGCAAATATTTTAGAAAGGGCCCCTTGCCCTTAATTCATGTCAAAATATATTCAGAAATGATCCTGCCCTGTCTCTTGCCAAAATGCAGGAGCTGCTGTGAAAATATTTATGCCCCTTGGGAGTGTCTGCCAACGCGTGCCGTCGTCTCTGCCGGGCAGTGCGAATACCGCAGCCCCTCCGTGTCGCCAGTTCTGGTACAGACAGACGGGCCTGTCTTCTGCCTCTGAGACTCCTGGGTCTCAGCCAGAGCCTGGGGTGAGTTGGGGAGTGAGGGTGGGGTGGGGCGAGACTGCTTGGGGCTGGAAGATGAATGGTTTCATCAGTTTGACAGAGGAGGAGGGAGATGGGCCTTGGGGCTTGCAAAACATCACATCTTGGCAAAAATACTTTGAAAAACAGGAGATTCCTGGAAAGCAATAATGCTGACAGTGGAGAGTGAGTTTGGGGCCTGCCAAGATGCAGAGCAGGGCTTTGGTTCAGATGCAGAAGAGGTGCTGAGTCTGAGAACAGGCTGGCCTCTCGCGCTGTCTGTCTGTGGGGCTTTTCGGCCACAGGAACTAATTGCCTTGAGCATCCCCACATCTGTGTCTAGAAAACTTGCCTTTGCTTGGGTCAGCACAGGGTTTGGGCCTCACTCTCTGAGCCCTGAGCACACCTGGCTCAAACCTGACTCTGGTCCTTGAACGGGCTGAGTCCTCTACTCCTGAGATCCACCTGCACTCAGGCTCAGCTCAATCACCACCTTCCCAAATCTTCCTCATCCAAGCCTCTGGCCTCACCATCCTCTAACTGTTGATCAACGAGACAGACACCTTTAGGGGCAAATTCTTACATTATTCCACCTTCAAAATGTCCTTTCATTTGTTTTAGCTAAAACTTTTTGGAGAAACTTATGAAAAATCAGCCATAATCTCTAAGATCACAAAGCTACTCTTTAAGTTTTCCTTTTAGGTTCCTAGAGAAAGCTTGGCTTATTATATCATTGAACTGAGCATGCTCAGAAACATTTATGTCTGTCATCTTCATGACCTTGAACTGAGCATGCCCAGAGTGGTCAGGCCTGCCTGTTTGCTATTTTACCACTTATTATGTGCTGTGTGATCTTCAGCTCTGCATGCCCAGGAATGTGTCTGACGTCTTTCATTCTTGAAATGTAATCCTGAACTGAGCATGCTCAGAAATATACATTCTAAACAGCATGCTCAGGAGGGGTTCATGGTCTTAAAGTGAATGTTTAGGCTCCCAGAATAAAACACCCATGCTGGCTTTATTCAGGGAGAGCATCACCTTGCAGGTAAGTGCAGTGGTCTTCTTACCCATCTCAGGTAAACAAATCTCCATTCTTTTATCTTCTGTGGGCTCATTGGCTTTGCACTCTCTCGAAAAGAAGTGAACCCTTTGGTTCTGTTTCATAGCCTGTACCACACATTGCCCAGCTTGCAGTACTTGCCACCAACTGCAGTGCTTCTGTTCCTCTGTTCCAGATAGATGTAGTTGTTTTTTTTTTTCTTTTTAGAGTAGATTTTGTGAATTATTTTTCTTATCCATTGTAAAGACTGAGATCATTCTCTTCAAAAACCTGCATGAAGCCTCTAACAGGTGCTGGTTGGTGCCTCGGCCTTTGTCCACAGGGCCTTCCAGGTGGCCTCCTCTATCAGAAGAAATCACAAGTGTTCAGAGCCAACCTGGAAGGAGTATGTGGTGGCCCTCCAGTAACCGGACACCGCAGGCACTAAGTGACATCTGTTGCCTGGCATATGTGTGAATCCTCTGTGAAAGATCCTCCTTTAAAGTCTGGAGGCCATAGCTACAAACCAGAGTAGCCAGGGTGCACTTGGAGGGAAAGGTGTGTTTGGGACCCCTGTGAACAAGGGAGACGGGACTCCAAATAGGTGAGATCACCAGCTGCTCACTTCCAGTGCTGCCCTCCAAGGAGCTTTCTACCCAAACTGTGAATCAGAAGCAACTGCCTTTATTAGACTTTCTCTGGTCTCCAACCCACTGCAGCTTGTGAGAAATGCGATAAGGGGCAGACTGATAAGCAGGCCAGGAGTAGGAGGGGTTGGACTTTGGTTGGGGACATGCTGTACGACTGTAAGGGCTGCATTGTGTTTCCCTCCAAATTCATACGTCAAAGTATTAACCCATTGTGCCTCAGAATGGGACAGCACTCAGAAGCAGCATCTTTAAAGAGATGACTCGGGTGAAACAAGGCAGTTAAAGTGTGCTCGAATCCAGTCTGACTGGCGTCCCTCTAGGAAGAGCTTAGGATATAAACATAAAAGGATGATGGCGTATAATTACCAGAAGGTGCCCTCTATTAGCCACGGAGAGCGGTCTCAGGATGAAACCCACCTGCTGACCCTTGATCTTGGACTTCCCAGTCTGTAGAATTGTGAAATAATAGTGTTTGGTCATTTAAGCTGCCCTGTGGTAGTGGGTTATGGTGGCCCTAGAGGCAGACGCGTATGTCAATATGAATCATCCTGAGTTGCCTTAAGTAATCACGTCCTCAAAACTCTGTAAATGACACAAGTGCTTCTCACTAAACCTTGCACTTTCTTCTCATTCTCTTGGGGGGGTCTAGAGCTAGAAGAATTCTAAAAAGAAGCACACTGTCCATGATTTATGATCCAGCATGGGGAAACAAGGTCAACACAACCTCTTCCTGTGTGCCTAAGAACCCTTAGCAGAAATGGAGGCCTGGGGGGGGGGGTGGGCTTGGCCCTGGGGGGTGCTGTCCTCCAGAGGAGTGGAACTTGGTGGATGGGAGGGGAGGGGGTGTGTATGTAAAGACCTCAGTCTCAGGAGCTGGCTCCCCTAAGGCAGAGGGAAGGCCTCCTGCAGGTCTGGGGACTGTTCCCAGGATTGTTTTCCTCCAGCTTCTGCTGAGTTTCCTGGGGCTTGGGAAGACCAGGCATTGTGGCTTCCTTCAGAAGGTCAAAGGGGGCAGCTGTGAGCCTTGAAGGGATTTCTCTCCCCATCTGTTCCCTCTGAACGATTCCAGCCTGGAGCTCGCTCAAGAGTGAACAGTTTGTGGCCCTAGCATGACACTGGCAGTTCTTGTACAATTTGCAAAGATTGAGGCAATTTATTTTAATTGAAAACCTCTAGATGCGTTTCCGGCAGTGATGTTCCCCAGATGACCCTCCCGGGCAGACTAGAAGCTAAACAAGAAAATGTGTGTGTTTTAGAAAACCTGAGCTCCCCTCAGCCCTCCGGCCCCTCCCCAGTCCTGCATCTGCTCATGTGCAGATGAAAGGCTCTGGGAGACTTGGATCTACAGAAACTGTCAATGCTAAAAGGCTGCCTTTTGGTCTTAAAAGGTGTCCTTGAAATTATTCCCAGGTTTTGGCCCCAACTGGCTTTGCAGGCAGATCTAATTGGCTGGGTTTAGAATGCAGCTGTGAGGATTTTGAAACTGCCTTTGAAAGTCAACTACTGGTGAGTGATCCCAACAAGGACAGGCATGGAGACACCCACCAGAGTACAAGAGTGATAATAATGGGGTGGCTCTGGAAAATGCTGTTTTGGGGTAGCTGCGGTGGAACAGGACCTGGAATTGATTCTTAGGTAGTGAGTCTGGATCCATTAGTACCCTCCCCAGAGCTTCCTTCCTTTGTGTGACTAATGGCCTAATCTGTAGTTGGTTGTTGGGTGATGGGCGTCGTCTCTGGCCAGGAGCAGAGAAAGCTAATAGACTCCCAGAGGACCTGGCCCCTGGCCTGAGCCTCATTAGCGTCTTGAGGTTTTCAAATAAGCAGGTCTGTCATAGATGTGCACTGCCACATAGAGATTTGTAATGACATATCATTCCACATGCCCACTAGGCTGTCCTGTCACACCTCAGCTTCAAAGTGGCCAAATCCAAACATATATTCTCTCCCTGAACATTGCCTTTACTCCTGCCCTCCTCTTTCCTGTCAGTGGTGCCGTCGGCCGCCACCCTCTGCCGTCTCTGTGCCTCCCTTCTCGTGAAATCACTCACTCCAGTCTAGATCCACTCCCTCCCACTCGTTCAGCCCTCAAATTTCCTTCCCTACCATTCTAGTGCACTCTGTCTCTATTTGGAGAAGATCTCTGCAAATAACCAATTTCCATATTTTTAGTTTCTCTTCCTGCTAATCTGCTGGGTCTTGAATTTCAGCAATTAAAAAAAAAATCTGAGATTCCTAAATTTAGTTGCAAGCATTGGCGGATGGAAGGAGGAAGACATCGGGAAGTTAATATGTTAACAGCTTCCGGGTAAAACAAAATGAAACACAACACTGCTTCACGTTCCCAGATAGATGTCGACGCTGATCTTAAACCCATCACGGCAAACCACTAGGGACATGGTACCAGATTCCATATAAGCTTTTCAGACTGCTGCCCTCAACCAATTCAGAAGCCACAAGTTACTTCTCCTAGGGACTTCCCACTGGTCCCAAAGCTTCCCCTGCTTGGGGTGTTCCTGCCCCTCTTATCTATAGCTAATGTAGGTTCAATGTAAACAACTTAGGTTTTCCTTCCCCAGAGTTTATAAAAAATGTTCTTAGCTCCAGGTCTGGCAGATGTGTCCCCAACTGCTACCCAGCCTCGATGTTGGTAATTTGCAGAAACTTGTCCCAAGACTTAGTCCTTTTACTATCTACCATCTGAAACAGCTCAAGTAGATAAAATTTGGTTACAAGAGTTTTGGCCTAATGTCAGTGTACATTAAATCTGGAAAGTGGTTAAAACTGTAGATGCCCCTTTCCCAGAATTCCTGACTTTGGAGCCGGGGAATGGCCTGGGAACCTGTATTTTAACACTCCTGGGGTATCCGGCCCAGTCGTCAGGAGACTGATCACCCTTTGGAGGAGTTTTGCTGTCATCTTTCCTGACCCCTGTGGCCAAAGAAGCCTTCCCATGGCATAAAAGTAGTTGAGTCTCTCTTCTGTTTGAAAGTTACCATTGGGCTTAAAGAAGGGTACCCCCAAATACGACATGTTTTGGCGTGCCCAGCATTTGGCCCTAACAAATGCTTAGACTGCTTTTGTCCACTTTAGTGTAAAGAGAGACTCCGGAGTTCCCTTATCTTCCCAGACTGCAGAAGGGACCACACATGCTCCATTCCCACCCTGACATCCATGCTCCATCTTGAGAAGACAGGAACACAGCCACCCCAGGACAGACTCCCAAGACAATGCCTGCCCCTTGGCTCATTCAAATCCCAAAGAGTCTGCCTCTACAACTATGGCCGTTTATTCTCCTAAGGGTCATTTACAAGCCCTCTGAAATGTCCCCATTCTCCCCTATATAAGGGGGGGCATATTAGTTTCTGATATTGTTAAGAAGGTGGGTACTCTGCCTCCTGTGATCCCCTACTCTGCTCCCAGTGCTATGACATTTTCCCCTTTTGCATGTTAATAAATATGTATGCCTTTTGTCCCATTTAACCCATGAGAGTTTGCTCCTCTGGACCCTGAGGGACTGGAGGGCGATTTTCCCTGGGCCCCTTCTAGGGCTTCTTGGTGCATGGAGTACACCAGCTGGGCCAAGTTCTGGTGTCTTGTGTGTGTCAAGCCCAAGAAACATTTCTAACTTCATTTCCTGTCCTTCCTGCTAATCACGTCGCCCTATTTCTACAGTGCCTTTCAAACTCAGGAGATAGGGTCAATTGAAATAACCGTATCATTCATACAGGGTCTTACACTAAATTCTAGTTTAGATAAATGGTTCCAGAGGCCAAAGTTGTTTTTTTTTTTTTAATTGTATAGGGTACATATGTAAAATTAAGAGAGGTCAGTTATTTACTGTGGTTCAGAAAAGAGTAGTACTGACATTTTTCAATATTATGTGACTAAACTTTGGTCCAGTTCTTGAGATACCGGGTTTCGGGAGTTGCCTGGTTTGGGGCACGTGGTCTAATTGACTGTGGCTATGGGGTTGTGATAAGTGCCCAGAGTCAACAATATTTCTGAGAGTGTCTGCGAGGGATGAGCTTACCATTTGAATCCATGACTTTAGATCATTCTCCCAAATCCTCTGAGGCAGAACAAATGGCAGAAGAATGGGGAAATGGACCCTTTTTGATGCTGCCTACCTGCTTGAGCTGCGACAACTCTTCTCACCTCCTCTGACCCTTGGCCTGGGGTTTCCATCAGCTTCCCTGATCCTCAGGGTCACTTAATGAGTCTAGAGAGGGAGGCTAGTGGTCCGTCAGAGAGGGGTGATCAGCTGCCAGTCTCTGGTACAGAACCAACTGGCAATGTGGGAAAGGTTTTAAAGGGACAGGCTACAGCAAGAGACCAGTTAGGAGACACATGGGGCCACCCTCGAGACCCCTGAGGCCAACCAAGATGATGGCAATGAGCCAGGTAAGAGAGGAGGGCTTTGGAGAGATGATTTAAACCATTCTTCCTCCTGAGAATGCTCAAATGATGGCAGGTCACTTAGTAGGTCACAGCTGTTAATGCAGCTGTTAATCATGTCTCCTGATTGCCCCCTTGACTCCGATTCTCTCCTCCAGGTGGAGTCTGTTCTTCACAAACCCTAAAGGGAACATCTGGAGCACAAATCTTACGGCCAGGCTTTCCTGTGGTCCCCTTCCTGGGGCAGCGGGTTGCCCCCAGGATCACATCCTGCCCTGTTAGCTGGACCTGTATGAGCCCTTTATGACCCGGCCCTCCAGCTCCCACCCTGGCCATTTCTCTCACAAATGTCCTTCTCCTAAGCCACAGCCACACACAGCTATTTGTTCTGATCCTTTGATGCCTTCATGATTCTGCACATGCTTTCCCCCTCTGGCATGTCCTTCCTCCTTCTTTGCAAACTTCCTTTTATCCTTTAGAATTCAGCTGAAATCCCACCTTCTTTTAAATGGCTTTTCCTTTCCCTTCCGAGAAATTAAAATATTTCCTTTTGGCTCCCATGGTATCTCCTGGGTGCTTTTACTTAAGCACATCACAAAGTTCTGTAAATATCTATAGACACGTGGCTCCCTACAAGTTAAGGCCTCTTCAGCATTCAGGACTTAGCACAAGCACCATTTCTTCAACTCTCCAAGTCTCAGTTCTAGCCTTTGCGATGCTTTTTCATAGAACTAAACCTTTCCTTCAGAGCTCTCATGTCACTTGAAATTGCAAGTTAATGCCATGCGTGTGGTGCACACCTGTAATCCCACCGGCTTGGGAGGCTGAAGCAGGAGGATCACAAGTTTAAAGCCAGCCTAAACAATTTAGCAAGTCCCTAAGGAACTTAGCAAGATAAGTAAAAAGGGCTGGGGTTGTGGATCAATGGTTGAGCCCTTCTGGGATCAATCCCAGGTGCCAAAACAAAACAAAATTTCATGTTAATGAGTAAGATGATCTGACTAATGCCCCTCTCTCCATGAGGCTGTAAGCATGAAGGACAAATCCTAGAGTCATCATCAAATCCTCAATATCCAGCGCAGGATACATGGACAGCACATGGTAGGAATTCAGTAAGTATTCTCTCGATGAATGAATGAATGGTTGAAAACAACCCTCCTTTCAGGAGATAAGAAATCCTCTCTTTTGGAACTATTGTCTTCATTAAATAGAGTTCTTTTGGTTGCATTAAAAATCTTAAGTTTAAGAATAAGGGAATTTAATTGAAGATGACTTGGTAAATCATGTATTTCAGAGAAGAGTTTGAACAACTCAACAGAGATAAATAACTGGGCTGCCTTAGTGAAATCAACCTCAGGAGTCAATAAAGATTCCCTGTGGAAATGTGCTATTAACGTAGCTAGTTCTCCTTGGTGGTCGGTGTTGCTCTCATTCAAATTCCAACTTTCCAGAAGAGAGAAGCTCTTTAGGTCAGGGATTTTCCCCAGCTCCAGGCAGCCCTGGGGGTGGAGGGGCAGCTTCATGCAGTGGGGACCTGGCTGCCCGGAGCTCCTTCTTGTGGTTCACAGAGAGAAGGGAATCACCACCAGCAAAAGATGCAGAGTCACCAAGTGAGGTGTGCAGCTCCGTCTCTTGACTCCCATCTAAAATGCTTTCTTCTTCCCTTCTCCCCGACTCCTTTACAGAATATAGAATGGTGGAGTCCCCAAGTGACCAGCAGGGAAGAGGTGACTGTTAGCCTGAAAGGAGGAACAATCACCTCTTGGAGCTTGGGAGCATTCTGAAAGTCTGCCTTTAGCATTATCCTCTGCACTAGTTAAGGTGACACAAGCTACAAAATAAACCCACAAAAAACCAAACCAAGGATGAATCAGCTTTTCCTCCTGAATCCCTGTATTCCTGTTCTCTCCTCCAAGAAGTGATTCAGGGATCCAGCCTCCTTCCAGGCTATTTTTTTTTTCTTTCTGTATTCAATAACAGAAAGTGCCACATCATGTGCACGATCTGCATGAAGTCTGTGAAGGGGGAAGAACAAAGGGCATCAGACCTGGAAGTGATTCTCAAAACTTGTGCTCACATGCCAAGTCAGATCTAAAGGAGGAAACGATGTGGAGTTCTTTTGTGAGCCCAGGAAGGAAAGGAGTCCATTAGGTGGACTGCTAGGCTGTCTGTGGACTGTCAGCCGGACATGCCGTTAGCCATTTCTCCTGGGCAGCAGGTGAATCCACTTGTGCCTGTTCTCTCTACTGTGTTCCTCAGAGGCATATCTGGGTGCACCCAAGGTTAGAGTGTCGGGGAGGCTGAGAGTGGGTCTTCTGGGGACTTGTTCAGCTGCATGATGGTTTCCCTTCTCTAGAAACTACCCACAAATCCATAAGATCAAGACCCCACAGGTCTTCCTGATATTATATGACCTGCCCTGGCCGTGCTGGGTTGGCAGAGGGTTGGACACCTGATCGACCAATCAGATTCTCTCATCTTGGGGTTTGAAATTGGATGGGGAAATCAGATGTTGGAGGTTGGCTGCGGAGTCCTCTTCACAGCAGCCAGATGGATGAAGATCCTATATTCCCTGAAGGGGAGAGACTTAGAGGAGCTATGGCTCTGGGCCTCCTAAGGCCAGTGGCTGCCTTCTTGGGGAATATGTACTACCAAATTGTTTTAGTTTACATTCGTGGTTATTTCTTGCAACCCAAATAAATTTTAGGTTAATAAATAATAAGTTAATTGCTTGACCTTGGGCAAATCACTCTAACAGCCACAGAGTTCTCTTTTATAAAGTGAGGATCATTTTCTTTACCCTGCCTACCCCTTGGGATGATTGCAAGAGTTAAACAGGATAAAGCACATGGAGTGCTTCAAAAACAGCAAAAAATCCATACAAAGTGGAGCAATTTATCTATAGCAAGACAAGTTCTGAGAGTTTTCTCCAAGTCTGAAATAGGTTTTCTTTCTTTCTTTGTTACTTTAATTACTTGTGGTCAATCCCTCTCAAGTTCAGGAAGCCTCCAGAGTTAGAGGTTTACTTTCCTTTTCTTTTTATTTTTTTGCTAGATATTTAATACTCTGATTATTTCTGACACCGAAATTACGCATTACGGTGTTGCCTTTGCCAAACCAAGACTAATTTTTGCATTATTATTGCTGTCAAGGCCTTTTTCAACAGCTCTGTGGAGTGTATGAATTGAGCAGTTGTTCTCAATCACATCATACCCAAAGTCCTCTTTTGCAACAGATTGCACAACCCCTTACTTTTCTGGAATAAAATCATATTAGTTTGCTAGGGGTGTCATAAGAAAGTACCCCAGACTAGGTGTCCTGTACAACACAAATGTATGGGCCCACAGTCCTGGAGGCCAGATGTCCAAATTCAAGGTGTGGGCAGGGTTGATTTTTTTCTGAGTGCTGTGGGGAGAATTTTGTGTCAGGCCCCTGCCCTTGGATTGCCAAAGGACCATTTGCATTTGCATTTGGGGCCACCATAATGACTTCATTTTATTTTGGTTACCTCTGTAAAGACCTTAGGTTCAAATAATTAAGTTCTGAGGGAGTGGTGGGTGAGTAGAAACTTCAACATCTCCTTTTTAGTGTACACATTCAGCCCTTCACAAAAACTAATCATGTAATCTCCCTATATACATTATTATTTTAAAGGTCAACATAATTCTGTGACGTAAAAATAAGTAGAAATTAATGTATAATTAAGAACAATGCGCTTCCATGGAATGCCTAGGTAGAAGTGTGGTAGAAAACAGCACGACCAAGTTGGATATTTGGGCCACTATGCAGCCTCTCTGGGAAAGGAACACATACAAAGGCAGTTGTGTTGGTGACTCAAACACTGTGGGGCACTGCTGTCGGTAGCTGGTGTCCCAAATGTTGATCAGCTCTTGGTAAACACAATAATCTTCCCTCAATTTAATGGAAATCCTTTTAATGAAATTTCCTGGAAATTTCAACATTAAAAAAAACAACTTCCAAGAAATACTTTGTGTTTATATGTAACAGACCAGCATTTTTACCTATGTGAAGCTCTGGTTGAATATTGGAAAAATAGACACGATGTGGGATGACGAGTCTTTGCAGGGGACCATCCCAGGGATTGTGGGATGCCAAACTTCTTCACACTCCGGATCGCTGTGGCAGAAATGCCACACAAATTTCTAAAATGGTCTGGCCCATTGAGAACTGTGGGGAAAGAGAGGGCTTCAAATAACTCCAAGGAGCAACTGCAAAGATACGACCCTAGTGGGAACCATCATGCTGAAGAGACCATGTCCACCCTTCAGCCAAACACTTGGCGCCTCCCGGGTCAAGACCAGCAGACCAGGACACAGCCACTAGAGCTCTCCTGTCTGTCCCACAATGTGGAAGCCCCGACTCTCCTCTCTCTAGGACAAAGCATACAGGCTGGTGCACAGTAGGCCTCCAACAAGTGGATGCTGTTGGGTGCTGTTGAATGGCAGCCTCCAAGTGAGGCTGAGGGAGTGAAGGGGGGAAGGAGGTTCCTTCGTTTCTTCATACACCTACTCATCTGGATGATGAAGAGTTATGGAACCAGGAGTTGAAGGTTGGGCTAACCTCTTGAAAAGCCCACCAGCAAGAGACAATCCTTGATTTCAAAGAGTATGCAGGTTAGTGATAGAGCAAGAGACACAAGCAGGGGGGATCCTAATATTGTGTGGGTTAAGCGGTGGGAAATGTGGATGAGGAGCACTCCACTGAGCTGAGATATGGGTGTGAAAAGGGAATGGTCAAATGTGGAGGGGTAACAGGGGTTGATGTTCTATTGCTCTTCTCAAAGCGGATAGAAGATGATATAAAACTGGGAGAATGCAAGGGGAACCCTAGTTCCACGGTTAGATGGCAGGATGGGGTATAGGGAAGTACCCACTGGTACCCCATTCTTTATATCACTTGAACTCCTAGCCAGACCCAGATTTCCCCAAGTCTCCTTGCCCAAGATACATTCCCATTTACCTTCTTCTATTGTTGCCTCCCTAACTCTGTCTTCTGGGTACAAACTCCACCTTAACCAGTGAAGAGCAAATGTTCAATATTCAAGGGTCACCGATCTTGGGGGCTTCATCTGACTTAGGCCTTGGAGAAGGTGAATACTCTTGGGTATCGCATGGATTACTGATTTCCTAGACCTTCCCCCAGGTCCCTCTCCCTGGGTCCCTCATGCATGAAGATGCTGGTCTCATGTACTGTGTCCCTGGCGTCCCCCTTGGGCTTCCCTCTGCCTCCCATAAGTGCTTTCCCGGATGCACGTGTTTCCAGCCAGGCTCCCCATCATGGACATTTTCATCTATGTCCAACATTCTAACAAGGAGCTCTGGATTCTGGCCAGAATATGAGGACGGAGGCATGTTCTATGCACTCCTGTTGTCAACAAGAAGAATCAAATTCAACCAAAAAGCTTCTGAGTGGGGTCCAGAGCTCCAAGAAACATCTTTGTTCTAAGGCTTGGAAGAAGACTTTGATGAAGGGAACAAATGGGGAAAATGTGGTCCTTGCTTACCCTCTGTGGAGGCAGCATAAACACTTCCAGGCATCATTCAAGCCAAGCAAAGAGACTGGGCACTTGTCTGGAGCCAAAGACTGCCAGGAGTAATAAGAAAACTCTTTAAGTATGCTTTTCCCATCTGTTTAATTTCTTATGCTGAAAAAGGAGAAAAAAAAAACATAAATAAATGATTCAGAGAAATGTCACATGCAATTACCTCCACTAGGGAAAAATAAACAAGGCTCCGCTTCATTAGGAAGATTCTCATGTGGCTGGTGCCTTCTGGTGAGGTACCCATCCCGGCTGGAGGTCCTCAGCCTCGTGAGCTTCCAAGTTGAGTTGCTCAAGCTCAAATTAGTCTGAAACTTTGTTCTAGCACCCTGGCAGGGCCATCTCTTTGGGTAGCCCTCCCACAGGTCTCTCTGTCTCTCCTCAACCACATTGTATGGAGATGAAATTAGATTAAAGGAAGCATCTGCCTCCACCTCCATCTCCACCAGATGCCCACACCACATCTTTCCAGAAAAAGCCAAGCCACGGAGGCAACCTCAGCTTCTTATCTGATGCATCATAGTTTTTTTTTTTCCCTAGATCTTTTTTTCTGTTTTTCTTCATATTCTCTTTTATCTCAGAAGAAGGGGAGAGGGTCTTATCTCATATGTACTTGGGTCTTGGTGTCATCTGGGCTCTTCTTGCTTTGAGACACACACACACACACACACACACACACACACACACACACGAGATTGATTGATATATACGTGTGTTTGTGTATATCCCATATATATCTTATAGATATATATGTTTTTGTTTGTTTTTGCCATGATTTATCCCACTTCTTAAAATTCTCTCTCTCTCTCTCTCTCTCTCTCTCTCTCTCTCTCTCTCTCTCTCTCTCTCTCTCTCTCTCTCTCCTGCCTTCCTCAGCTTTGTCTGCAAATGTCTCTGGCTTCCCCCTCATACCTCAAGCTTGGCTTATCTAAAAATGCTAATATGTTTTCCTTCACAAAACCATAATCCATCTTCCCAGGAAAAGAATGTTTGAAACGACTGAGACCAAACTTGGGAGTTATTTTTAATTTATCTGTCTTTCTTGCCTATCTCCTGCATTCAGCCCTCTTTTTGTTATCACAGCCACAAACCCAGCAGGGGTCCTTATTGTCTTACACTGGGAATATAAATGACAATAATGGTTGTAAACACAGTGGGGTTTATTCACCAGGCGCTCTGCCATGTGCTTTACACGCATTATCTCACTGCCCACATCAATCATGCGAAGGACCTTCTAACATTATCCACCTTTTGCACAAGGAGGAACTGAGTTAAGAAGCTCATCCAAGATTAGTACTGTTGACAAACAGAAGAGCTGGGTTTAATAGGCAGATCAGCCAACCCCGTAGCTTGAGCTTTAGACCTTCAACATGAGATGTAATACTATGGCTTCTCCCAAATCAATCTCATCAACACAGGTCAAATTGTGCTCAGTCCACCTTCTTCCCTCTGGCCAAGGATCTCTATGAAGTACCACTGGGACTGTATCTTCCCATGCAAGTTTTCTCATTGGCTCTTGACTGCCTACAGGATGAAGTTCTAGTGCCTTAGCTTGCTACTCAAGGTTCTAGTTCCAACAGCGGGCTCATATCTCTTTGCTTGGAGAAGTCTCCTGCTTACTTCTGTCTACTGACTTCTCTCCTCCAAAGTTCATTGCCAATGTAGAACAATTGTTCTCTTTGCTTAAACTGCCATTGTGCTTAATTTGAGCTGCCCTCATGGTGCTTGAATCTCTGGACTGATTGATAATGTGATCATTCACATACCCATCAGTTACATTATTGAGATAAGGAATATGTCTGTTTATTTTTTCAGTCCTCAAAATATCTGTGAAAATGTCTTTCATAAAGAAAGTCTGTTAGTTAAGGGTAACGTTAACTGCTTTAACAAATGGACTCCCCAAATATTAGTGGCTTCACACAATGTGAATTTATTTCTCAGTTCAATTAGTGATAGAGGGGTGAGAACGGGGTTCTGCTCCACATGGACATTCAGGGGCCTAAATAAATGGTGGCTCCGTCACCTTCAACATGTGGCTTCCAGTTTTGCTTTTGGCGTTGACATGCACATAACAGATGTGGTTAAAAGGAGAAGGCAAAGGAAGATTTCATGATTGGGTCTGGGAGGGACACATTCCATTGACTGGAACTCAGTTTATGGCCCTACAAAGCCACAAGAAAGACTAAGAAATCTAGTCACTGTGGGGTAGGAAGGAGAAGAAATGGGTTAGGTGAAGAGCTGATTGGTCTGCATTTGAGGAATGAATAACTAGGACTTTTCTATTTATTTATCAGAGAGGTGGGCAGAGTAAGAAATAGTGGTCTCCTAAAGCCAGACTTAATGGTATACAAAGTGATCCACTGATAGCAGAAAAGTTACATTAGAATATCTTGTTTTACAAGGAAAAAGAAGAACTTCAGTGTTGCTGACAGCCACCTATGGAATGACACTGGTATCCGCATTTGGTCCTCATGTCAGATGGTCTCCTGGCTCATCCAACACATGAGTTATTCCAGGAAGAGTGGCCACCCCCAGTATGCAGGGGTTGATGGTGGCCCCTGCAGCCACTCATTTGCATTTAGAAAGTTATGAAAAATTTCAGATCAGGTGAATTTAGATAAGTGGCTTGTAGTGTCTTGGTTGAATGAAAACAACCTCTGGGGAGTGGACATGTGGTTTTCAGTGAACCTGTAAGGAGAGGGCTGGTTTCAGATGATACCAATAATGAAAGCAGCAGTGAATCCTTAGGAAGATGTCAGGGCTGACCTTCTCCTGATGCAAGCTTTTTCTTGGCCACACTATGAGGCAAAACAGTGATGATCTAATCTGTCTGGCAGCAAGGTGCTCCCTCAAATTCAAATGACCAAAAAAAAAAAAACTGCTTGAAATATTAATTTACATTATAACAATGAATCTCAAGTTGAATACATATTGCAGCTTGTGTTATCAACTAAGGCTTGTGCAAAGCCAACATTATTTGCAAAACATTTGGAATATATACAATATTTGAATGTTTGGAACCATCTATTACTCAATCCAGTGCTTTACAGAAATCATAATGAATTTGACAAGAAACATTTGAAAGACTCTCTTGAGATTTCTTCCTTAATGGTGAATGGGAGCTGTATGTGGTGGCACACTTCTGTGATCCCAGCTCCTGGGGGGAGGCTTAGGCAGGAGGATCACAAATTCGAGGCCAACTTGGGTAACTTAATGAGACCCTATCTCAAAATTAAAAATAAAAAGGAGTAGGGATGTAGGTACTACTCAATCCCCCCAAAAAGTAAATGGGAAAAGCTACAAATTATGGAGGAAATCTTTGTTGTTCATATTGTGGTGACAACAATTGGAAAATAATGCATGGAATACAAATTGGTAACTAAAATAAGATGTATTCCTTTGTCAGGAAATACTGTCAGACAGTGCCTTGAAAACATCACTGAAGACTTGAAGAAATAAGGAGAAATCAGACAGTGGGAGGTTCACTATATAGTTGGATTGAAGGACAGATGTTTCTCACATGTCTCAGCTTATGGAATCTGCTAATTCTGCTCAGTTATGGAATACCTCCAGGACCACTTTCCTTGTAAACCTCTAAAGGAAAGATCCTGGAGAAGATGTTTCCAATGCCAAGTGGCTTCTGAAATAAGAACAACCTTTCATGAAAAAGCGATTCTAGTATAACCCTGATATTGCAGACAATTTGACCAGAATACAAATGGAATCTCAGGATCCAGAGGTGAATTGAAAGTACTGCTCCTTTCACAGTTAAGCCATTATTAAGAAGAAGTTGCCCCCACAGGGTACAGACTTTTAGAGGATGAGGGTGATGAGGTTAACTTTCAAGATAAAATAAAACAATAAAACAAACACAAAAAACTTTAATGTGTGCAAGAATATTTCCAGCATTCTGAATGCTGGAAGGGGAAGGCATCCTGAAGGTATTTTGTACTCCACAGAGGTTTGCTGATTATCTGTTGCAAAATACTTAAATGGATTTGTCCAACTCAAAGACCAGGTATCCAATTTCTATTACAACGACAGGACTAGTGTTGCAAATTCACAGACACTAACTGTGGTGTGAGGCTATCAGGAGTTTACCAGCTTGTCTGTATTTTTGATATAATAAAATACTCTCATAATTTATAAAAGTAAAGGTGAGATTTTAACATTGAGTAAGAAAGTTACTTATTTTCAAGAGTAAATCATGCTGTGGAGAAAACATTTTGAAAGTAAATGGTTGGGAGTATTTCCAACCATTGTTGGTGAAAATTATGTGTCACTCATGAAAATTCATCATCTGCACATTATAAAATTTGGAAATTGGAATTGGAAACAATTTTTAACCATTCAAAAAGCTTTCAGAGGAAGTATTATGGAGATTTTTAAATCTACACACTAAAAAATTCTGAAAGTTGATAACCTTTGACTCAATTTTCAAGAAAATTTTATTGAATCAAGGAAAGAGAAATTCACAATCCAATTTTCAAGAAAAATTCATTGTGGATAAGGGATTAAGTAATGAACATTCTGATTCAATCAGGACACATAGATACACATCTTCCCTTTGGGTCTCTTATTTTTGTCACAGTCAATTTTTTAGCCATAGCATCCAGTAAAACCCCATCTCTGACTTTTGTTGTTTTACAAAGAATAAAACTAAGACTTGCAAAAATAATGAAATGTATTCAATGACCTCTCCCCGATTAAAGACTTTTAAAATTATTCTTGGTTTATCAGGGAAGAATCTAGGAGAAGTGGGTGAGGACGCTTATTCAGTTTATAAAACCCTTCCAAGCACATGACCACACATCTTCTTGGCATTTGTTCACAGTGGACTTGGTGTGTGTGGGGGGGAGTGTATTAGACTCTGAGTGCTGCTGTAACAAGTCATCACAGACTCTGCACTGAAAACAACACAAATATATTAACTCACAGTTCTGGGAGTCAGAAGACTGTGATCAGTTTCATCTGGATAGAAGTAAGGTGTTGGTAGGTTCTAGGGAAAAATGCGTTTCTTTGCCTTTTCTGATTTCTAGAGGGTCGCTTCATGCCTTTGCTTGTGGCCTCTTCCTCCTCCTTTAAAGAGCTTCACTCCAACTACTACTACCATCCTTCCGTCTTCTCTCTCAAGGATCCCTCTGCCTCCTTCTTATAAAAAAAAACCCTGGGAATTATGTTGGACTCACCATGATTATCCTGGAAATTTTCCCTAGTTCAAGATCCTTGATGTAATCAAATATGCAAAGTCCCATTTACCTGTAACGTGTTCATAATTTCCCAGGGTTAGGATGTGGACATCTTTGGCCATTATTCTGCTATCCACAAAAGTGGGGAAGGGGGTTTGGTACTCTGAATCCTGGGTCCCCAAGCAGACGTTTCAGACCCTTCCCATTTCCCATGGTTTTTCCAAACAGCTCAGTCTCCTTGGGAAACATGCACCTTCAACAGAGGAGAGATGTCTTGGATGGGAATGGGACACTGCTGCGTGTTCCCTACTGCCATGGGAAGGTGACAACTTGCATCTCTGAGTGGATTGTGAACATTTCTTCCTCTTGCTCCTGTAATCTTGTGCCTCCCCACTGGAGAAAAATGCTTCATATATAGCAAATGCTGAGTTGTTCTTTTTTGTGTGTGATTTTTTTTATTGTTGGTTATTCAAAACATTACATAGTTCTTGATATATCATATTTCACACTTTGATTCAAGTGGGTTATGAACTCCCATTTTTACCCCGTATACAGATTGCAGAATCACATCAGTTACACTTCCATTGATGTACATATTGCCATACTTGTGTCTGTTGTATTCTGCTGCCTTTCCTATCCTCTACTATGTCCCCTCCTCTCCCCTCCCCTCCCCTCTTCTCTCTCTACCCCATCTACTGTAATTCAGTTCTCCCCCTTGTATTTTTTCCCCTTTCCCCTCACTTCCTCTTGTATGTAATTTTGTATAACCCTGAGGGTCTCCTTCCATTTCCATGCAATTTCTCTTCTCTCTCCCTTTCCCTTCCACCTCTCATCCCTGTTTAATGTTAATCTTCTTCTCATGCTCTTCGTCCCTACTCTGTTCTTAGTTACTCTCCTTATATCAAAGAAGTCATTTGGCATTTGTTTTTTAGGGATTGGCTGGCTTCACTTAGCATAATTTGCTCTGAGTTGTTCTTAAAGAAGTAAAAGACTTTAAAGAAATTAGTGTTTGAAAGCAATGTAGTGGAAAAGTAATAACAAATCCCAAGGGATATTATTTTTTTAAGAGATAGTATGAATAAGAATTCAAAGACTCTAGACGTAGGATGGCCTTTCCATAAAACAGGAAGGGATAGAGAAGCACACAAATGCAGGAATGGCTGCGTGTTTTACCTCCTCTGGTTCCTGAACCTGGCCTAGGCTGGGCCTTGGAATCACCGGGAGATTGTTTACAAAGAATCAGTGCCAGAGACCCTCGGCAGAGCAATTAGGTCAGAACCTCTGGGCATGGGGCCAGAGCAGGGCAATTATTTTTAAGCTCTCCTGAATTATGCTCATGCTCAGCCAGGCTGAGACACTGAAGCTGGTCAGTTTGTGTTCCATTTCCCAAGATGAACTCAACGGCTGAATTCCCAGTCCCCGGTGGTCACACCTCTAGGATGTCTATTGCCTGACCTTACCCAGTGGCAGACCCCCAGTCTGCTCCTGTCTTCTTCCCCATAACTTCTTCATCAATGGCCCTGAGGATGTAACAGTGCTTGAGAGAAAGTCTGGGGGAACTCAGGTTTATGAACACGATGGTCTGGGTTTCAGCCCCAGGGAACAGAATCCTGGAGCAGCTGCCAAGGGCAGAACTTAGTAGTCTCCCAGGGACAGGTCACTTGACAGCTGACCTCCCTGGTATCATGCAGAACCAGTATGCAGCTGCTTCCTGGCCAGGCCTGGTAGAGGGCAGCTCCTTACCCACCTTCAGCTCTCTCCTTACCCTGCCCCCCACACTGGCCATTTCCCCCACCCTGACCCAGTGAGTAGTCACTGCATAAACCCTGAACTCCCCACAGCTGTCCCTAACTCTTCCTTAGACTAAACGCCTGTCTCAGGTCACTGTTCTGGACTGGGGTTCCTGGTCTTCTGGTCTGGAGTCCCTAAGTAGAGACCTATGGCTTCCCTGACCCTGGACACTGCCTGCCTTCTGGTTCCAGTTTTCTCCAACCTTCTCATTCCTCCTGCTGCCCAAGATTTGCTCATGACAATCATTTTTCTCAATTGCCTCACTCAAGGTTTCCACGGGGAACCAAGTCTGGTCTGCATAAACGTGTGGTGAGCTTTAAACAAATACTCAGAGTGGTATTACAATAATGTCCACCAGATAAAGCCCCAAGGGAATGGGTGAAAACTCAGAGGAGATGAGAATGTGGTTTCTAGCATAAGTCTTTTAAGTGCATAAGTATCTTGGTGAGTGGTAAAAGAACCCCAACTGTTTATTTTGCTTCTCTCTCAACTCAAGTTGAAGACTTCTTGCCTTATAAACCATGAAGATGCAAATTGCTGTGGCCATTTTGTGGGCTTTCCTATTATAAAAACCACTTGTTTTCATGGTGGTTCAACATTATGCTATTTTGAAACTTTAGGTGAAGAACTTGATGAACTTCCAGCATTCCTTTTGATGTCAGTGGAATTTTCCAAGCTTGGGGAATGGCAACCAATCCATCCACTTGAGGAAACTGTAGAGAATCCCCCTTGAGCATGTCCTCTTGTCCACGGTGGCATGCTTTTGTTGCCGGCCACTAGAGATGGTTGGATGTACCATCCTACCACGGTGGGATGTAGTGTGGTAGGATGTCGTGAGAAGACCCTCTGTTAGCTCCTGAATCTTGGGCCGTGCTTTACATTCTTTATTATTGGAGGATCAGCATCATCAACTTCACTTGGGAACTTGTTAGAACTGAGAAATCTCAGATTCCACCCAAATCAACTGAACCAGCATCAGTGAATTAAAGGATCCCCAGGTGACTTCTGAGCTAGTTTGCAGTTTGAGAAGGACCAGCTGCATTGGCATCACTCGGGAACTTGTTAAAAATGGCAACTTCTTGTCTTCTGAAAGGACCGAATGCATGCTGATGTCTGAGAACCACTGCTCTTGACCATGATCTTTTTTTTTGGTCCCTTCTTCCTTTCTCCTTGGATTTTGCTATTATCTATCAGAGAAGTGCTTGGTCCGAAGCATCTTTCACCTAAATGCCAGAAAGATAACGATGACTTGGTGTCACCTGGTTCTCGGGTTGTAACCTTCTCTGCCAGGAGGATTACTCCTGCTTGGGTGCTTGTAGATGAGACTGACATCACGAAGAGGCATGTCCTTTACCAGAAGTCATTGTCATGAGGAATGAACGAGAAGAGGCTGGCTGCCTTCCTCCTCTGGCCCTCCTCATCTGCAGGAACTTTAGTGTGAACATTCTCTCCCACTCGCCTCCATCTCCTGCACCTACACTGTTGAAGACTCTTGGGGCTGAGGTTTCTTACCCTATCAAATCTCAACTCCTTCTCAGTCCCATCATCCCTTGTTGGTGTAGTTAGGCATTACCAAAACCCTTCATTGTCTCAGGATTGTTTAAAAAGACACAGATTGTTCACAAAACTCATTTCTCTACCCCTTCCAATGACTTGATATTTGGTTAGTTCACCAATAATTGTCCATCTTCCAGGAAGGATATGAAAGGAAGTATGTTAGTCAGGTTTCACTGAGCAGAACAAGTTAGAGAAGGGAAAATTTATTGGGGGCTCATGGTTTCAGAGATTCAGTCCATGGTTGCCCGACTCCATCACTCCGGGCCTGAGGTGAGACAGAACATGGTAGGGAAGGAGTAAAACTTCTCAGATCATGGCAGCCAAGAAGCAGAGAGGGAGGAAGGGAGAGAGAGAGAGTATGAAGAGCCGGGGACAAGATATAGCCCCCAACGGCACACCCCCAGTAACCTACTTCCTCCAGCCATGCCCCACCTGCTTACAGTTACCACCCAGTGCGTCCTTTCAAATTATTAATCCATCAGGTGGGTTGATTCATCAGATGGATTAATCCACCAACGAGGTCAGAGTCCTCATAATCTAATCTTTTCACAGCAGAACATTGCTGATGACTTAACTCATGAACTTTTAGAAGGATGATCCAGATTCAAACCATACCAGGAAGGGAAGGTTATGTCTTAACTTTGGCTTTTTAGGTGTTGCAAATAAATTGGCAGCACAGTCCTGCCCAGACTGTTCTTATTTAGTCTTCGTAATCAACAATACTACACACGACATGGACAAAGTTTTAGGAATTTGTCAGATTGTCTCCATGTCCATTTCACTAAAAATAAAACCAGGGAGGCAGCCATGTGTAATGTGGTGGGTCTCACCCGAGTGAAGACGGGACTCATATGGGGAGCTTTTTTCAAAATGCCGATGCCCAGACCCGACTCTGCACCTACCAGGTGGGAATCTTTGGGAGTGAGACCAGGCAATCATGTTTTTTTAAAAGCTCCTCAGGAGAGTGTCATGGGAAACTGTTTAAACCAACCGATGGTTGGCAACCTCTGGTTGTAAATTAGTCAAGATCAGAAATTCTTGATTTTCCCAATATCTCAAATGTTAGAGCCCTTCAGAAAGCGGGTAGCACTAGAGAAGTTGCCTTTTTAACAAGTTCCTGCTAAAGCTAAAGCTTCTGGTTCTAATTCTGGGCCCAACCCTGAAAACCACTGGTCATGAAATCTGAGATAAAATTCTAGCAGTGCGAATCGCCATAAATTTGAAAATTCTCTTTGATCTTCTAGAATAGGGGAGACACACATGTTTTATACGGGCCCATATAATAAATATGTTCAGCTTGGAAGGTCATAAGGTCTCTGTTTCAACTTCCTAACTCTGCTGCCTAGCATGAAAGAAGCCATAGACCACCCATAAGTAAATGGTGTGACTGTCCTCATAAAACTTCATTTAGGGTACAGGCAGGATTGGGCTCATTGGCCATAATTTGCTGATTCCTATTCTATGATTTCAGATGTATCTAAAGTCTTCTGTTTATTATGTAATTTGATTTTCTTTGGGTTTTCTGAGTCTGAGATTGAATAGCCTTCATCAGTTCTGAAACTCATGGTTATTAGCTCTTTGTTTTTTCCATGCTGTTTCTATTATCTATTCATGAAACTCTGTTTGATAATATGTTTAACCGACTCACTGTGTCCTGCATGCCTCTGAACCATTTTTATATTTCCTACCTCCTTTTTTTGCTGCATTCACATCTGTTTTTCATTTCTAGAAGTGCTTTTGGGCTCCTTATCAAATCTGCTTGATGTACTTTCTATTATGTCTTCACCATCTATCTAATCACCTCATTTTCTCTTGAAGTATTTTATGTATTCTGTGTTGATTCTTCCAATACCTGTGATCTCTGTGGGTCTGATTCTGCAGATGGTGATTTCTCTTGATTTGCACTTGTGGGGCTTATTTCTTCCTGAGTTTGGTGAACTTCAATTCTGAGAGCTCTATCTGTGGTAAGGTTTTGAGGTCTAAGTTCAAATAAGGTGCTGCTTTGTTGTTGTTGTTGTTTTTCAGATGCTTGGAGGTACTTAGATAAATGTTTGGTTTTAGAGCTACCCAAATATGGATTTTTGCTTGCTATTAGAACTTCTCAAAGGATTTTTTTTTTTCTTGCTCTGCTCAGAGTAAAGACGGAGACTCATAAGTTTCCTGGTTCCCTCTGAAGGGCAGGTCCCCTTTCTCTGGACCATTTCTCTAGGTGTTGTCCTTCAGTGGTCTTGTTTTATATGATGGGGCTCCCCTTCATTCCTCACTCAACCTGTCTCTGGTGCCTGAGTAACTCAATAAAACCTGGGCCAGGCCACCAAGATGTGGCCATGCCCCCTTTTAGTCCCTGGCTCTCACGTGACTCTACTGTCTGGATCAAGATTTTCTCAGAGTTTCTAATTTCCTAGCAACCCCTTGTTCTGATGCCAGTTCAGCTGTGCTTTTAAAAATTAGTTTTTATTAAATATCATCCTTAGCATCTTAAAAGGGCCGATTTGGGAGCAATATCACCAGATTGCCAGGAACAGCTGTAATCAGCCACTTCTTTCTGCTTCTTTGACTCTAAATAGTAAAGCCCACAGAACCAGGGTTCCATATTTTTGTTTTAAAAAATGAATGGATCTGTTATATTTTTATATCATCTCAGCATCCTTATTGTGATCCCGTCATTACAGTATTGTGCAATTGAGAGACAGGCTAATAAGCTGAATCCTTTTCATAGATCTTTTAGAAAAGGTTCTAAGTGGAATGCAAGGATCTAAAGTTTTGACTTTCCCCTGTGTGATTGAGGAGGCCCTCATTTTGCTGAAGGACTTATATGAACAAATAGATCCTGTGACTTGTACTGGGAACAAATCGCTGGCTTTATTAGCATGCCTTACCTGCAACCCGGCATCCCCACCTCATTGCAGTCTGTGGAGCTCCTCTCCTTGACCACTGCAAAGCAAGTCTTTAGAAATTATAAAGCAAGTCATTTTCATGCATGTGGAAAATGGTTTTCAACTAAAAACAACAAGTTTTGTGAAAGTGGAAAGGACAGTTAGATTGTGGTGTGTGAGATACACAGGAAACATTTAACTCCCAGTGGAAATGGGATTCGGGAAGTCGCCAGGATCCTGAGCACATTTCCCACATTCTTGAGTTGGGGAATTCTGGAAGAATCAAGAATGTCATCCCATGAGGACTTCAAGTGCCCACTGTGTATTACTGCACATTAATAAATAGCTTTGTGAAAAATAAAGTTAGGCAGAAATGCTAAATTTAAAACAAGTCTGCACAGCTTGGCATTTTGTTACAAAGCTAAACATACTCTTATCATACAGCCCAGAAATTGTGCTTCTTAGTATTTACCGGGAGGAGCATAGAATTTAAATCCACACAAAAACCTGCACCCAGATGTTTATAGCAGCTTTATTCACAACTGCCAAAACTTGAAGACAACAAGACGTCCTTCAGCAGGTGGGTGGATAAATAAAGCATGGCTGGTCCTGAATTTTATTCAGGGATTAAAAAATGAGATCTTAAGCTGTGAAAAGTCATAGAGGAATCATTAATGCCTGTTCCTGAAAAGGCCACATCATATATGATTCCCACTGTGTGACATTCTGGAAAAGGCAGGACAGGGAGAAAGGGAGAAGGTCAGTAGATGGCAAAGGGTGGGAGGCGGGAGGAAGGAATGGAAGCAAGGTAGAGGGTGGACTTGTCAGGCACAGCATTGTGTCTGTGTGGCACTGTAATGGTGCGTACTTGCCATTACGCATTTGTCCCAACATAGAATGTCCAACAGCCAGAATGGCCCCAATGTAAGCCATGGATTTTAAGTGAGAAGATACTGTAGGATCACTGATCGTCACACATGTACCACTCTAGAGGACAGTGCTGGCACACGTGCAGGGCTGAGGGCATATGGGAATTCTTTGTATCTGTCACTCAATTTTGCTGTGAAACTAAGTTGCTCCAAAAGGTCAAGTTCATTAGTTTTTTTTGTTGTTGTTGTTGTTTGTTTGTTGTTTTAAAGAGTTTACAGAATGCAATGAGGTTGTACTTCAGCTGTTTCTTAGGAGTAGCTATTACTCACTGAGAAAAACAACTTGCTTCAAATCACACACAGGGCCTAGGCCAAGTGCCTGCTTCTGCGTGTCCCTGCCCGTCCAGGGACATGCTCCTAGGTCCTGGGATGGAGATAGGAGAGATATCCTCTTGAATTTTGGAGCATGGTATAAAGTGAGGACCTTCTCCCTCATGCCTGGAGCATCCTCACTGCTGAGGAGTGAGAAAGGAATTCAAACTGTTGGGCATTTCCTGCCTTTAGAAGCATTCATGGGCCTGGTGGAAAGGCTGGTGTTGGCCAGAAACACGGAACTCTGGGAATCTCAAAGACAGCTGGAAGAGGCTGGAAGGGCAACTGGAGTACCCCACCCCAGGGACTTCTTCTTTGCAGACACAGTAGCATATATGTGAGCAAACCCATAGACATAGAGTTGACAGGCCTGTATTGGTGCACCCATGCCCACCACACACACACGCACAATTATGTGTGTGCAAATTTGTAATTCATATCTGTTATAGATACACATGCAGATGAGCGAGGCATCTTGCCATTTTGGAAGCACAAGCAGTAGCTACCAATAAACATGCTCCTAGCCTGGGGAGTTAATTGTTCTAACACGGCCCCCTGGGAGTGCAGCGCCTTCCAGAACAGCCAGCCCTCCCTCCTCCATCTCTCAGTAGCACTTGGTGGAGCGCCTTCTCTATGTGAAATTCCAATACGGTTTTTGGCAAACGTTCCCATGTGTTCTTCCCGGCCTGCCTGCAGGTGCCTTTCCCTCCCGCCATCTTCATTGCCCAAGGCAGGTTATAATTTAGTGCTGTCAGTTTACGACACTTCCCCTGCATGACTTAGGAGACGTTTGGTGCTGCCCACGGCCACCTGAGAGGGTCTTCCACAGAAGCAGGGAAGGGACTGAACCATGCAGGACCTTAGGAGCAGGGGTGTCCCTGTGTCCCCAACAGCTTTGCCCTTCTGACTCGGAGCCTGTCTCTCAGGGTTGCGTAAGCCGCTGGGGATATGGGGATAGGAAGTGGTTTTCAGCAGTTTGGGACACTTCTGCCTGGAGGCTGCACAGAGGGGAGGCTGGAACAGGCAGATGGAACCCAACTGAATGTGGAAAAAAAGCTCAGCAGCGGGCTCAGACCAAACAGAAAATGAACCAGAACAACACCTTTTAAGTTTAACAAGGACTTAAAGACTATTTTGCAAAACTTCTGGTTCTAATAGACAGCTTTTAAAAAATTAATTTAAAAGCCCTTCTGTTGAGTTTAAAAGCAGGAAGTCTTTCAATACTTCCCCTCTTTTCAAATGCTCTGCTTTTGAACATAATAAAATAATTTTCTTTAAAAATTATTTCACTGAACTATTTTGCAACTGTGGTGCCCAGAATAATGGTTATCCAAAGAAGTTCACGACCGGATCCTTGGAACCTGTGAATGTTACCTGTGATGGGTCGTCACCAGGGCCATTAAAAATGGAAAAGGGAGGCGGCAGGACCAGAGGGACATGATACCATGGAAGAGAGGTCAGAAGGATGCCCTGAGAAGACAGGAGGGGCCACAAGCCAAGGAGTGGAGGTAATCTTCTAGAACCCGGAGAAGGCAGGAAGCCAGATCCTCTTCTAGAGTCTCCAGAAGGAACAGCCGAACCACACCTTGATTTTAGGATCTCTGACCTTCAGAACTGCAAGAACATTGTGTTGATTCAAGCCTCGGAAGTTTGTGGTCATCTGTTACAGGGAGGATTGGAAACAAAGAGAGCCCATTGTTATTGGGGCCCATTGTTTTGTTCAAGTAAGAAAAAAAAGGTCTTACCTAAAAAAAAGGTCTGATTTTCTGACAAATAGTGCCCCCTGGGCACCTTTGTAGGTTTCTTTGGCTGCCCTCTTCTGTGTGTGAATTGCTCACCTACTGCTACCTGTGCTAAGTGAAAAGTCCCCTCCGAGAGGTTCAGATCCAACTGTATCTGATTACAAGCATTTCGTCCATCTTTGTTGGGGACAGTCCTACTGTACTAGTTCATTAGGGTCACCATAACTCTGTCCGCAGGTGGCTGAAGCAACAGAAAGATATTGTCTCAGTTCTGAGGCTGGAAATCAGTCAAATTGTCAGCTGGGTTTCTTTCTCTCTTTGGCTGGCAGGTGGCCACCTTCTTGCTGAGCCTCACAGGGTCTTTTTTCTGTGCCTACGTCTCTGGTGTCTGTCTGTCTGTCTCTCTCAATGGGAATTAAACCTAGGATCTTAGCATCCTAGGTAAGCATTCTACCACTGACACATCCCCAGCTCCTTTGGCCTCTGTGTATGTAAAAATTCCCTCTTATAAAGACACCAGTTAGATCAGATTAAGACACACCCTAACACCATCTTTTAATTTAATTACCTTCTTAAATGCCCCATCTCCAGCCACATTCCGAGACAGGGAGAGTAGGGTTTCAGCCGATGAATTTGGGGGGACACACTTCAGTCCATCTCACCCACGTGGAGTGCATGTGGGAGAGAGTTACAGGGACAATTGGAAACAAATGGAGCCCATTGTTATTGGGGCCCATTTTTTTTTCAAGTAAAAAAAAAAAGCATGGGCCAGACAAGCGGGCAGGTCTGTGCTACTTACACGGCCACATCAGGACTATTTTCTGTAACTTTATGTTTACATTCAGGGGAACTACAGTGTGAATCAATCAGAATGATGTCATTTGGTTACATTCTGGGCCAAATAAAATGTATTTCATATAAACTAGGATAAAGACAGGATAGCTCTGTGATGGCAGAAACAGTCTCCAAGATACTTTACAGGTAAGGGTGGAGGGAGAGTTGGAGGAAAGGGACCATAAATGCAACCAGATCCCTACCTCACACCACATATCTCACACACACACACACACACACACCATTAGACTTGACTTCAAAACCTATTAAAGAAAATAAAGGATGATATCAACATGATCTTGGAGTAGAGAAAACTTTTAAAAAAAGTTTAGCAACATGATCTTAGAGAATTTTTTAAGGAAGAGCTTATAAGGTCCAAAGAATAATAAAAATGTAGATATATAGAACTATTTTAAGTTTTAAAATTTTGTTCAGAAAATGTAAAAACTTTTTTGGCAAAAGATCAAAAACTGAAGTGGGGAGACACATTAAACAGAATAGGAATTGGTGTTCAAGATGTGTAAGAAAAATAGAAGAAGAAAAGAATAAGTAATTTTCTAGAAGAGAAAATAATGAGTGGCTAAGAAAAAACAAAAAAGATGTATAAGTTTAGGAAAAGCAAATGTGAGGCGAAGGGAGGAGAAACCATTTCCTATTAACTGTATTGGTAAAATTAAGTAGTGAAGCGATCTCAAGGTTGCAGGGAAATGGTACTCTCACAGATGGTTTCTAGAACTTGGTTAAGACATCTTGAAGATACGTTTGGTTGTATTTGGGAAGATGGAAAGTGGGCCTACCATGCGTTCTTGGACCTACACTGGAAGCCTGCTTATTTCCAAAAGAATTGTCTACAAAATACTGTCTATTACAGCACTATGTGTAATAACAGGGGGAAAAAGGAGAGAATAACAGAAACAAACCTTTTATATATATATATTTTATTATTTTTTATTGGTTGTTCAAAACATTACAAAGCTCTTGACATATCGGATTGCATACATTTGATTCAAGTGGGTTATGAACTCCCATTTTTACCCCAAATACAGATTGCAGAATCACATCGGTTACACATCCACATTTTTACATAATGCCATATTAGTGACTGTTGTATTCTGCTACCTTTCCTATCCTCAACTATCCCCCTCCCCTCCCCTCCCCTCCCATCTTCTCTCTCTACCCCATCTATTGTAATTAATTTCTCTCCCTTGATTTTTTTCCCTTTCCCTTCACTTCCTCTTATATGTAATTTTGTATAACAGTGAAGGTCTCCTTCCATTTCCATGCAATTTCCCTTCTCTCTCCCTTTCCCTCCCACCTCTCATCCCTGTTTAATGTTAATCTTTTTCTCATGCTCTTCCTCCCTGCTCTGTTTTTAGTTGCTCTCCTTATATCAAAGAAGACATTTGGCATTTGTTTTTTAGGGACTGGCTAGCTTCACTTAGCATAATCTGCTCTAATGCCATCCATTTCCCTGCAAATTCCATGATTTTGTCATTTTTTAGTGCCTCATAATACTCCATTGTGTATAAATGCCACATTTTTTTAATCCATTCATCTATTGAAGGCATCTGGGTTGGTTCCACAGTCTAGCTATTGTGAATTGTTCTGCTATGAACATCGATGTAGCAGTATCTCTATAGTATGCTCTTTTAAGGTCTTCAGGGAATAGTCCCAGAAGGGCAATAGCTGGGTCAAATGGTGGTTTCATTCCCAGCTTTCCCAGGAATCTCCATCTGCTTTCCAGATTGGCCGCACCAATTTGCAGTCCCACCAGCAATGTACAAGTGTACCCTTTTCCCCACATCCTCGCCAGCACTTGTAGAAACAAACCTTTATATAGGAATAAATAAAATGTGGTTTTCCCGATGGTGAAATATCATATAGCAATTTAAAAACTTAAAGTTGATATATATCAGCATTAGTACATCTTAAAAACAAGATAAAATATAAAAATCAAGATGCAAATTGATGACGTTTATACAGATAATGTACTTGCAAGTTTTAAAAACAAAAGCATCCAATGCATATACATTTGTGTGTGTGTGTGTGTTTAAAATATATAAAAAATTTTACTGATATATAAGAACATAAAAGTTGTACAGTTTAATTGTGCCAGGTAATGTTCAATACATGTACACATTGCATAATGTTTTGATGAGATTAAACTATCCCCTCCAACACTTATCAAAAACTTTCAAAATCCTTTCTTGTAGCTTTTGAAATGGGCAGTACACTTTGTTATCTGTAATCACCCTACTGTGCAATAGCACCTCAGAGCTTCTTGCTCCTGTCTAAGTGTAACTTAGACCCATTGGTCAGCACCTCCCCATCTCCTGCCCCCTCCCCCATGAGTGTTTGAATGGATGCATATCCCTCTAGAGCACACGTATTTGCTAGGGATAGTTGAGAGGAAGAGGTGGGGGCTGGTGGTTCAGAGAACTAGTTAATGTCTCCACTGGCCTAACTTGACTCTCCCTCCGCCAGCCTTCCCTCTCCTCCTCTCTCCTGTCTTCCCTCCCTCTTTTCTTTCCTTCCTTCTTCCTAAAAATGAACAAGAAGCAGATATGACAAAGAGTTGACGCCTATTAATTCCAGATTGTGGGAATACGGATGTCCAAGTTATTCCTGGTATTTCACTGTAACTTTTAATTTTCAGGAAGCAGAAACCAAACCAAACATAAAAACCTAATATTCAGACAAATAAAACCATAAACTCTAAAACCCTTCTAAAGGAGGCAGAGGAAGACGTGAAGAAATGAAGGCCAGGAGTGTTCTGTGAGAGCTGGGCTCCCACTGGCCACCCGCAGTGGGGGCTCCTGGGTGTTGGCGACAGGAGGACCCGCGTCGGTCACCCAGCTACTTCCTTGGAGTGGCCCCGGTCTCTTCAAGAACCCTGTTGGACCTCTTTTCAGTTCCCATGAGTGGCCCCCACTGTCCTCAAACAAATGGCTCCATTTTTTCAGCAGCTCAAACAATTAAGGAAAAAGTTCTCCCTTCTTTTGGAGAGGGAATCTATTCCCTAGATTCCACCCCTTGGTTCTGTTTGTTGGTTGGTTTGTTTTTCTGGAGCAGCAGGGATTCGATCCAGTGCTCTTTGAACAGGAAGGTCCTTCAGAACTTGGAGACGGCTATCCTGTATTTCTAAAATTTTCCACTTAAAAATAGAGAGGGCTTTTTACCCAACGGCTATCAGGTGACGATCACATGGGGATGTCTCCAGGAAATGTCCAAACGGCTGTAAATTTCAACCTGGAAAGTTTCTCTTTGAAAATACAGGGCGCTAACCTGAGAACACAGAGGGCCAGGCGGTGCGTTTTCCTCTGGGCTTGGAGGTGAAGGAGGCTTCCCTGGGAGGGAGGATTCCATAATTGATGAGCAATGCTTATCGGGCTGGAAGACACAGAGATCCAAAGGGGAACCGGATGCCCTGCTAAAATCGGATACCTGGACAGACTTAAGAGGGAGCTACTCGATCCCCTTCTCGATGATGTTGTATATTTTATAAGGGACTAGTGATACCTTGCCAATACCCATGCCAAGGAGGGCCCACCAGGGGATCCGAATGCCTTAAGTATGACTTACAGTTGACTTATCCCCCACTGGGAAGTGGCCCATAGACAGGAGAGGCTGCTGGCACCGAGTTCTAGAGAAGTTGTGGGTTGATTGGGTCCTGTGGTCCAAGTTACCAGACATGTTAGGAATCACTGTGGGTAAAAGGGAAGGGGAGGAGAGGAAACGGAAGCTCACATTCCCACTGCCAGTAGTAGAACGGGGATTCAAACTCAGCTGCCCAGGATGCAAACGACCCTTTTAAACCTCACAGTTCTCAAAGGGATTGCGAAGACATCAATAGCAATACTAAAAAGTCATTAAGCATTTAATGAATAGTGTCGACTGATCAAAATGGACTCTGGCGGTTTGGGTGTACACCTTGGTGGGATACCTGTCCTGCCCACAGCTATAACCAGCCAGGTTCTGAGAGATGCTTTTAAAGGTGAAGTAGAGAGAGTGTTGCCAAAGTAAAGCTAGTTGCATGGCTTGTCTTCTTTGATAAAATGGCTTTGTTTCTCTTTAGATCTCTGCATTAGTCAGTTTTCCATTGCTAGGATGAAATGCCTGAGGCTGAGGACCTTTGAAGAAATGAAGTTTATTTGGTTCACAGTTTCAGAAGCTGAAAATCCGAACAGCACAGCACCAGCTCTGGGTGGGCCCCTCACGTGGGAATACCTGGGAGAGGGAGATCACATGACGGAACAGAAGCCAGAGTGCAGGAGGCAACTTGCTCTCTTGAGAGGAAACTCAGGATCCCACAAGAACTACTTCAATCCTTCTGAGGACAGTGTCCCCAATGACATGAGCACCTCCCATCAGGCCCCACCCCTTAACTGTTGCTCACCATTTCCCAACACTCCCACCCTGGGATCAAGTTCCCAACACATGAACCCTTGGGGCACACACTCAAACCATATCCCACACAGCAATCTCCCTCCAGTTTTGATCTATGCATTAAGTCACCGCTATTTATCTGTTTATTTTGGTCCTGGGGATTAAACCCAGGGGTGTTTTACCACCAAGCTACATCTGCAGCTGCTTTTAATTTTTTATTTTGAGACAGGCTCTCGCTAAGTTGCTGAGGCTGGCTTTGAACTTGTGATCCTCCAGCCTCAGCCTCCTGAGTCACTGGGATTACACACACATGCACCACCAAGCCCAGCAGAGCCACTGCTTTTTAAAGTGTTTTGCTGGAGATCACTTCCACGGGACTTTGAATGTAGAAGAAAGTAAGAAAGAAAGGATGCGGGGAAGGGATGGCTTAATTTTTCTATGTTTTGGGGTGACAGAAAAATCCTGTTCTTTCTCAGGAGTCCAGGGGTATCCAGATGAGGAAAGCCTCCGTGGCCACACTCCGTGCTGCCCCTGGCTCCCTGGATGTCCCGCCCCATTCCGCACCTGTTACCGTTTTGCCCCCAAACAACGTCGACTCTGGCTTCTGCTGCCCGGCCTTCCTCTCTGACCAGGTTCCCTCCGCCCCTCCTTCTAGCTGTGGACTCACTTCCTCACCCAGGCATCTCCCCAGGGGATGGTGACTTGCACTCCAGAGGCGGGTTCCAGGCAGCGCACCTGGATTTGGATGTGGGGGCCCCCTGTGAGGAGAGCCATCCCTTCCCCACCTTCCCCCCCTGCGCCCCACCGAGTGCTGTGCGGTGTTTGTGACTTAGAGTCAGTTTCGTTTGGAGGATTTCACAACACTGCCGGACATTTTTGGAGATCCGAGGGAGAGAAACGGAAGGCCGCAGGGAGCCAGGGGCCTGCAGCATCGCACGTGTCTGGGGGCTTTTCCGCTTAGTTGTGCAAACTGGTCCAGTGGGATCCAGACGGGAGAGAGGGCTACAGGGAAGCATTTTTTTTTTTTCCTTCTGTTTGCCAAAGAGCAGTGGCGAGGGATGGCTTGAGAGACCACAGAATTGCACTTCACCACTTTAGCACCGTGAAAAATGGTAACTGGAAAGCGTCATCCACTCCCATCACCTGGCTCCACCCCAGCCAGGTTGCATCGCTAAGAAGTGATGGATTAACTTCTCGTGGGTGGTTTGCTGCAAATGCTGTCTCTGGATGCGACTGCATCATTGCCTGATGAGCCGTGGAGATTACCCGTCTCCTCGGTTCTTGGGCTGCTGGCCCTTGAACTGCCATTGTTTTACTCAAGGGAGAAATGAAGCCAGCCGAAGGGTTCGCTGGGGTTTCTGAGGACACAGCCTTGAGAGCCAGGCCCGACTCTGCCCTGGCACTTCAGGTGTGCGAGGACGGCTTCTTTCCCCGGCCTGGTGCCTACTTGGGGAGGTTGGTTCTCCAGAACGCAAACCTCAGTCATTATAAAAACGTATTGGAAGTATTTTCAATACTTTGGAAACCGAAAATATGCCCATATATTTTAAACAACCCCAAAGGGATCAAGAATGAGGAATGGCCAGGTTGGACAAGAGGCAGCCGGAGCTGAAGGCCAGGGGGCCAGGGGAGAGTGTGCCAATGTCAAGTTATTGGATGGGATTTCTGAGCCAGAATCAAATATTTCAGGCCTCCAGCATTTGTGGAAATCATTTTAGCGGGGAGTTGTGTGGCACTAAGACAATGACTTGTTTTCTCAAAGTCCAAATTAAGAAAGTGTGTGGCTTGATGTCTACCTTCTAATCAGGAAATGCACCTTTTCTTTAAAAGAATCTGCCCGAATTGTGGGGGTCCCAGAGACAGAGTTATGTTTTAAAATGGAAGGGGTCTTGAAGACTCAAAAGAATTACTGAGTAATTGATCAATGACTTCCAGCCTGAAATGACTCCCACATATAAATCACAAGCCAGAGGACACACTAAGGGGAAGAACAGAAGGGTTTGTTTGGAGAGCAACACAAATAATTACAAGTTATGGGAACAGAGGGAAAAAAAATAAGTCATGTTGATTAGAAACATCAGGATGAATTGGCATTGATTTTGCTGTACAATAGAAAATTTGTTTCGTATTTGCTTCCAGCAGATGCATAGCGTGGTGAGTGAGGAATTGAATTTTATTCCAGGTTCAAATTTAAGTTTGGAAATGAAATTTGGGAAGGTATGCCTCATTGCACAGGAACTAAATAAGTTTCTGGATCTTCTTATATAAGGCATCCAACAGAAATCAATTTGATTTGATTACCCAGGATCTGTGGGCTCAGAAAAAAAAAATTTTTTTACTCGATTTTGAGTTTTAGTTTTTGTTCATTTATCAATGTGGTGTAACGTTCTTCCCTGTGAATCTTTGCATGGCTTCTGACGGTCTGCTTCCCTCATTGCTCATCTCTTTCAAAAACTAGCGTTTTCAATTGTGCCCATGAGGGGAAAAAAAATTGGCTTGTTATGTGGCTGCTGAATATTAGATGTGCACATTTGGCCCAGTCCAGCTGCTGCTGTTAATTTTTCTTCAGGTCCTTAATAAGTGGACCAAATAATAAAAGTCACATGAATATTTTATTTCTCCTTTTAAATGAAGAGTTGGATGACATCTTCAGTTTTCCACCACGTTCTGAGTGTGATTTGACTATTTGTGGAGTTGAGATTTTTCTCAGAGCCCCCCGTATGATGAGGTAGACTTGTCCCTCGGCCAGCCAGGGGTAAGAGCACAGTGTTGGCTTGTGGTACAAGTGGCAGATGAGTCTGGCGTCTGGGCTATGTCACAGATGTTTCCCCGGGCTTCTTGTGAGGGTCTGTCCTCTCCATAGGCTCCACTATTCGAAGGCCACACACCTCACTCCAGTGGCCTTCCTTGGCCCTGGTACTCATACATGGGGTCATCCTAACTGTTAACCAGGTTCTTGCTCCCAAGCCTCAGAAAGGCCCTGCATAGAGGTGTCTGTTTGCAAGGGCGTGTTCTGGAATTTCGGCAGGACTGAGGGTCAAGCTCCCAGCCCGCGATGCCCATGGCAGCTACTCCTACTTTGGGCTTTCTTGCGCCCTCCAGGTTCTGACCACCTTGCACCTGACTCTCAGCAGGTACAAGGGCTTCCTAGAAGACAGGGCAGTCTACTAGAAGGTAACATCATGGGGATCACGATGGGCTTACTCACGTCCCCAGCTCCCAGACATAGGCTGCACCGAGTGTTGTTCCAATCAGACAAGCCCTCTGCTCTGTCTCTGGCTCCCCCTGTCCTTCCTTCCAGAAAAGAAGACAGGGCCTCCCTCCCAGTGATCACGCCACCTGCCCCATCACTCTTTTTCCTCTAGAACCCTGGTCCTTCCCTGTTCTCCTTCCAGAACTGTCAACATCGTCTTCCTGTTGCCCTCAGTATTGTCTCAAAGACACAGGTCCTATCTCACCGGCTTCCCCCTTGTCCTGCCCAAAGCTGGCACTTGTCTTTGTCAGGATAAAGTTCTATCCCTTCAGGTAGGGACAGGCACCCCAGTACGGAAGTAGGGCACACGAGGGAAGATGGTGCAATGGCTTGGAAGTGTTCCTAGAATGTTTGGATTTAGTGTCTCTGACAATAAAAAAGTTTTCAGAAAAAATATTAAGACTTTTGCAGGCTTCTGAAAATCAGGAGGTCTGGTGATGTCAGACGGACATTGTCAACAGCCACAAGCGGCTCGGGCTCTCCTCTCAATAAGGCCTCGCGTGGAAGACACACGTGACGCCTCTCACATCCTGCCACTCTTCTGCAATGGGACTGTCACTCTGCACCAAGAGACAGGGTCTGATCTCTCCATGCTTGAATCTGGGCTAGCCTTGGTGATTTCCTCGTAACCCATAGAAGGCAGTAGATGAGGGAGGGGGTGACCTCTGAAGCTAGGAAAGGGAACACCTTGCACTTTCCTCTCATGCCCCTGGAGCACTCATTTTTTGGATGATCTCTCTTAGGCGCTCCCTCTGGGACTCGACCACCATGATGTGAGGAAGCCCAAGCCACGGAGAAAGGACATGTGGGTGCTCTTGTCGCCAGTCCAGCTGAGCTCAGCCCTTGAGTCAGTCCAGTGCAGGTTCAAGATGCCTGCAGTGGATTCCAGCCTCCCCTCTCCCGGCTGAACCTCAAGACCATCATGGATCAGGCAAACCACCACTGCTGAGCCCTGTCTGGAATTTCTTATGCTCAGAATCCAGAGTATAATGAAATTATTGTTGTTAACCATTGAATTTTGCTGGAGGATGGGGGTTGTTGTATAGATAGAACTGGACTTTCATGGTCTCCTAATATTTAGCATGGGGTTGTCAGCAGAGTGGTTACTCATTATTTTTAATTTATTGGATCTTAGTGAGTAGAGAAGTCACTTAAAGTGTTCACCTCTTTTATTATCATTATTATTATTAAACAATCACATTTTAACCTCCAGGAATGTGAAAAACTGACAATCCACTACAGAGGAGAACTATTCCCATAGTTGGAATGTAGAAATACTACTTTAAAAAAAATGACTTTATTTATTTATTTTTATATGGTGCTGAGGATCGAACCCAGAGCCTTGCACTTACAAGGCGAGCGCTCTACCGCTGAGCCCCAGCCCCAGCCCTGAAATACTTTTTTTTAAAAAAATCCTTTCTTTTATTAATTTTAGTTGTTGATGAACCTTTTATTCATATGCAGTGCTGAGAATTGAACCCAGTGCCTCACACATTCGAGGCAAGTACTCTACCCCTGAGCCACAACCCAGCCCCTAGAAATACTGCTTTTTAATTAATTTTTAAAATTTTGTTTGTTTGCGAAGACATTGCCAACCACATATCACTCATGCACAGATACCCGCTCTGGTCCTTATTTGAACAGCTGGAAATTTATGTGCTAGACTTGGGAAGCTGTTTGCCTTGCAGGTGGAGAGGGGAGAAGGAGCTACCACTGCCCTCTGTTTCCTCTGCCCTTCAATCAAGGACAACTACCTCCAGCAATTCTCACCCCTTTCCCACCCAAGACATGCCAACCATCTGGATAAAACCCACTGAAAGTTCTCCAACATCCATCAAAGCCATGCTCTGAAAGATCCAGAGCCAGGCAGGAAAAAGAACCTTTGTTGATGGAAATGTTTACTGAGATATTTCCAGAGTTTAATTGGCAACAGAATATGAAGAAGGACTGTGTACAAAACACCCTCTATAAAAATATATATATTTAAAACCCTGATTCTAAACATAGTTCACATTCATTGCAGGAAAAAAAAAACATAAAGAAGCACAGAGAAGAAAATTTAAATGCCCTCTACCCTCAATTCCTAGAGAATAGCATTGTTAACACTTAGGCCACATCCTTCTTTATTTTTATTCATATAAGTAAAACAAATGATGTCCCAAGGATCAGATCTCATTGTAACCTCCTGTCCCGCATCATCATATTGCACAAATTTCCTCACGTCATGAAATATTCATCTGCAGCATAATTTTATGCATTGTGTTCTGCTGTGTGAATGTAACATAATTCATGTAATCATCTCCCATTGTCTGACACTTAGACTGCTCTCCAGTTTTCCCTTCCTGTCCATAACACAGCAACCCACATCCATCCTTGCTCATCTTTTTTACATGTCTATGATTATTTCCTGGATAAACTCATAGAACTGGAGATGCTGAATCAAAGGTGTGATCTTTTCAAGGTTTTTGATACTTATTGGGCCAAATTGTGCCCCAGAATCCCATTCCCACCAGTGGCGAATAGGAATGCATGTTTCCCCAGACCCACACCAAGTGGAAAACCCTTCCGTGTGGTTTGGCAGACCTTGGATTCAACACTCACCACACACCAGTGGGAAACTCCACAGCCCTGAAGGTGGCTGAGAGAGCAGAGGAAATATCTGATAAGGTAGAGGGTGCCCAGGGAAATAAGGGCTTTCCCGTGGGTGTCTCACGTTGGGCCTGGGTGTCGTCATTGGCCGGGCAACGCGACAACCACATCTGGTCTCAGTGTCGGATCAATCATCCTCAGTTGCCCTCAGCTTACCTGACCGCCGCTTTGTCTTCCCCTCTTAAAGCATCTTAGAGCATAAACTGCAGAGGAGAACTAGTCCCACTACATGAAATGTAGAAATACTGCTTTTTAATTATCTTAAAAATGGACAACTTCCCAGACTTAGACTTCCCCAAAATAGGCAACTTCTCAGACTGGTCTTGGTAGATCCCAAAGTCTAGAAGTTCTTTAGGATCAGAAAAGCAAAATGCTCTTTGCTTTTAAACACATTTTCTGAGTCTGCTCAAACTTGCAGACAGTGGTCCATGGTCTGAGAGCGAGAGGGGCAGCCCTGCCGAGGAAGAGGAGAGCGCCTTCAGCATCTCCCGGGTTCAAGATGCAGGAGGCCTGCAGACACCGGGCAGGGCCAAGTGGGGAGGAGCATGGGCTGTCAGTGTGCGTGGCCTCTGACCCTTCAAGGTCGTGCCTCGTCCACCACAACGGACTTTTCTAGAGGTGGCTGGCCCCACACCACCGCCATGGATTTCTTTGCTCCCCGGCTTCTCTGACATCCTCTCTCTCTCCTGGTTTTTCTCCTACCTTCTCGTGTCTATTTCAGTGTCTGCAGTTTTTCCTTTTAGTCTTCAGTACGAGCAAAAATCTCAGATCATGAACTCAGATGTGTTCATTATTTTAATTTTTAAAATAACCGATTTTAGATTCGGTTTCAAGTCCTTAGTTTTCCAGGTGGTGGGAACTAAAATGGCAGTGGACTCCAATCCTTCCCCACTGCCCTGTCCCCCGCCTCCCCTGGGATGCCCGGACCTTCTCAGGGGGGAAGGAGACGTGCATCTGGTGACCATCCATCTTCCACGCACACTGGCACACCCCCAGGCCTCTGTCACTCCTGTCAGATCCCTGTCCTCAGCAATGTATGTCACGGCAGTGTCCTCCTGAGCCCCTGAGCTCCTGTCAGAACTGGCCTCGCTATTGCTTCTGTATAGCTCTAGGGAACCTGGGGAACATCTGGCTGCTCTCAGCCCTGATTGGGGCACAGAGAAGTTGTGACATCTGCCTGGACATGCCTCTTGGCTTTTGCTTCTCCAGTACTCATGCCAGACATGGTGGCATCCACCAAGACTGGCCCCCTTTTAGGAATCCTTGGGAGAGGTAGGGTTGGTTCATCGTAGCCTCAAGCTCTGCACCCAGGGATTCCACCAATCATGCACCGAAAATATTTGGAGAAAAAAAAATCGCATCTATACTGAGCACGTACAGACGTTTTGCTCATCATTGCGTTAAGTATTCAAAGTGAGGACAGGAGGATGTGCATAGATAACATGCAGAGATCTCATGAGAGTGACTTGAGCATCCTCTGAGTTTGGCACCCATAGTGGGTGCTAGGGCCCCCCTCCACTTAGATACTAAGGGATGACTAGTTCTTCCTAAGGAAGAGCAGTACCTTATTCTTGGATTCTTCATGCCCCTTGGGTGTTTCTGTCTTTCCTATCCCTGTTCCAGATCACTGCCATCTTGGCTGTATCAAACCTAAAAATCCTAACTTTGGGAAAGCAACGAAGAGCATGGGAGAAGCGGCTGGGAAATAGAAAGCTACATTTAGAACGGAAAACACCAGTTTTGCTGCTCTTGTTTTCCATGGTGCTGAGATGGAACCTAGGACCTCCCTCACGGAGGGCAAGGGCTCTACCACTGGGCATATCCCCAGCCCCTAAAAACAGTACTTTAGATACGTCACCCTCTTAGTGCGACTCAGGGAACTATCCTGAACCCGGACACTCTGAAATTCTTTCTGGACTGTTCTCCTTATGTTCTCTCCACCGCATCTTCAGTAGTGTGAGGGCCTAGGTAACATGGCCAGGACAGAAACCACTTCCTATCTCTCTTCTGTTGTTCCCCCTCTGGAATACGACTGCAGATCCCAGCCCCCAGAGTTCTACCGGACCCTTCATTCATGGAGCTTTCTCTGGCCACTTTGTCCCTTGGCAACCGGTGGCTTCCCAGGTGTGGTGGCACATCACTAAGCACGTGCTGCTTGGTATTCTTTTGTGACGTACTGCCTGGATCGTGACCTCCTGAGGGGCAGGGACTCCACCTCCACTGCTCTGTCCCCAGGGTCTGCCACGGAACATACTAGAAACTCACCAGACAGTTTTTTTCATGGACGAATCCTGTTAACCAATTTGAGGGCCGCCCCAAAGAAGATTGTATCTTACACTTTGGAGAACTCCAGAGCCTAGAAACTCCCTGGTGTTAAAAAGTCCCTTTGTGCCTAATGGTGACAAGGGAGTGAGAGGAGAAGAAAGGGGTCACCCTGGGTTGAGGGAGCATGAAACCATGGAAATCCCAATAAAACATGCTCATTCCTAAATTCTCAGTGGGACCTACCTGGGTTCTCCATATTAACGCCTCTTGACAGAATTCTGAGTTAATGTATTCGGAGATCAGTAGCATAATACATGGCTAAATTCAAACAACCAAGTAATGAGCATGTGCTGAGTCTATGTCTAGCACTGGGCTTGGCAAAGAAATGGAAAATGGAAAGGAAATGAAGACTATTTAAGGAGAAGAGCTGTTTCCCCAAAGGTTTTACAGCCTAGTCACATATATTCCAAATAACAATAGAAGAAAATTAGGCTCTGCAGTAGAGAACCCCAGGAAAAGCGTCTAGCAACTGAGGAATTTAGAGAGGAGAAATCCCTGGAAGGATCAGGGAAATCTTCCGAGACAAAATGAGGTGGCATTGGTTCCTGGGAACACGAGCATGCCGTTGGGAATGCCGGAGGGCTTTGAGCGCAGAGAGCTGAGCTCAGTGCTAGGTAGACTTAATTTATTGCACAACTTATTAATTTCATAATCTTATTAAATACGGCTCTTTTAAAATTTCAAATGCCACTTACCCAACTAATGAAATAAAACTTACAAATTTACAAGTTAAAACTTCCAATATTTAAACATTGTTAACAAACTTCTTTAATCAAATTTTCTTAATGTAATTAAACTCACAAATCTAACATATTGGATTCTTTTACATGCTCCAAACCACTTAACTAGGATCACAGTGGTAATGAAACTTTATTGCGATTAAGCTTGAATCGATTTAAAAAGTCTGAGAATTGGGGACCTGATTTTTCTTTAGCATCCTTTTATTAATTTTTGTTCTTGTTTGTTCCTGAGGTCATGATGACTATATAAGATAGTAATTTCTATACATTTCCAGGGCCAAAGATAATGTATCAGACCTACAGTAAAAGTAGCATCTCAGCCTAATCAAGGCAGAGAGCTCTAGGTTCTACACCAATTGGCTCTTGCTTGGATGCAAGGATCAACGTACAAGGAAATTCAATTCTGAACTTCCCAGATGGATTGCTTCTCATAGCTGGATGATGATGATGATGATGATGATGATGATGATGACGACTATGATGATGATTTTAGTATTTATAGCAGCTTTATTCACAATTGCAAATAATGGAAGCAATCAAAATGACTTAGTTGGTGAGTGGATAAACAAACTGGGATACATCCATACACTGGGATACAGTGCTATTCAGTGATGAAAAAAGACCCAGCTATCAACTATCAAGCAACAAAAGACCTGGAGGAGCTTTAAATGCTTGCTTTTTTTTTTTTTAATATTCTTTTCTACACTTGTTGCTAGTGCCTTTCCCTCCCCTTATGTCCACTCTGTACCGTGTCTGTTTGTTCCCTGTCCTGGGAGTCTGAGGTCTCTGCCTACCTATTGGTGGCAGTTAGTGGATCCCCGTCCTAGATCGGAGACAGGCAGCGAGTAGCACCATGGTCTGACTCCCCTGGGCACTCCCTGTGAAGGGGTGTGTCTCTAAAGGCAGTCCACTCCCAGCGACCCTCACAGTCCATGTTCGGGGACTCTCCTGCCCTTCATCTTGTCAGGATGGAGTATCTATGGCAGCACCAGCGTTGCTATCCCTGGGGTCCAGTCCCACCTTTATGGGTCTGCTGGACCTAGTCCCGTCTTTGCAGTCATTCCCCTCTAGAGTGATCCTTTTCTACCATGCCCCTGCTTCCTTTGGGGATCCAGCTGGCAAGGGCTTTGGTAGAGTCAGGGATGAACTTGGGTGCTCTGGATGCCCAAGGGGATCAACTGCCTGGCCAGAAAGGGGCAGGGACAGGAAGGATGTCTCAGGACAAGCACACTGGCTTTGCAACAGTGTCCAGTTGGGTCGATTACAATCCAGAGGGCTGAACTCAGGAACAGAGCTCCCACAAGTGAGGATACAGGGGTCCTCCCAGGATGGGGAAAGACGTCCAAGACACAGGGCTTGATTCAGAGACCAGCATGGTCCTCAACATGGGACTAACACCTTCCAGGACTGTTGTGGACACCCAGGGACACAAGCAACTGTGCATCAGACTTCTTGTCCAAAGAAGCCCTTGGATGCCAGTTGCCACAGCCTCATGCTCAACAAAGCCTCGCTCTTCTTTAAATCGACACCAACATTGCTGACCCTCTTGATTTTAAACGTGTTCATCAGGTGAGTAGGTGACTTGCCGAGGTCACACCTTGGTGGGCCAACGGAGGACTAAGACAAGCGTGAAGATGACCCACGCAGGGGCCCGGCTGTGCTTTTTCTGTGATTCCCGGAGGAGACTGTTTCTCAGACGTCTTCAAGGGCATCTTCAGACAAAAACAACTTTGTTTTCTGGATGTTTGCCTCACTCTTTGGCCGTGGGACTTTCACTCCGATGGAGAAGTGATATCCATCATGTTCTGGTCCGCGGGCCTGGGAAATCCATAAACAGGGCATCGCGATCTGGCAGCAACGGTTCCCATGAGCGTGGTAGAAACCCCGGAGCTGTCCCTGGACCTCGTGGCCTGGGCTGGCACGCTGCCCCTCCCCCGCTGTCTTCCTAGGTAGTGGCATCACTGTGACGCTTCCACCAGGCTAATTTAAACAGCATTGAACCACCACTGCACCCATCCGACCAATTAAAACCTGGACTCTGTGCTGCTGAGAGGTGATCGGCTGCTTCATGAACAGCAAAGCTTGTAGGGCTGTTCGGCCGGCTCTGCAGCATGGCAGGACTTGGCTCGGCTGCCTTCACCACGTGACGTGGAGGGTGCAAGGAAGGGACCTTGGCCTTCCACGAGGCCTGGAGGTCTACTGTAGATCTATTTCTTTGGCTTTTCAAGTGTTTTCTGCCTTTGAGAGCCTCATATTAAAGCGCTCCCTCTGGGAGAGGAATATTTTCTGAGGGCCACACCAGCACAAATAAACAGAGAAGTGCTGCTTTGGTGCTCAGGAGACCCCACTCTGCAGGTCCGTTTTATAGAAGCCAAGTCTGAGGCACAGAGAGGCTCAGTAACTTGCCCAAAGCCACAGTGAAGAGAGGGGTGGACTAGGATTGAACCCGGGCAGTACACTTTGGAGTTCATGACTCGATTGCTCCTTTTTCTACGGCCTGGAGACAAAGTGGCTTCCTTTCAACAGGGGCAGTGGCATGCAGCACAGCTGGCTTGGGGGAGGGGGAGGGCATAGGGAGGCGCAGAATCCAGAGGGAGGGGAGGGGACATGGGGCCTCAGCGATGAAGGCCAGGTCTTCTTCAGAACCGCTGGGGCATGTCCTTGTGGGCCAGGGCTGCCCAGGCAGGAGGAGCCTCCCTTGCTCAGGGACCCTGCAGTCCAGCTGACATAGATAGCAAAAGGGGACAGATAAGGACCCAAGGCGGAGCTGGACTCCATGTGACCGAGATTTGGCTCTGTTGATTTTCAAAAGGGAAGTGTAGTCTAATCTCGGTGGACTCAGTGTCCTCCACTGTGAAATGGGAACAAGGATGGCACACTCCCTGTTCTGCAGGGTGGTTGTGGGGACAGGAGATGGCCTGGCCTGCCTGAAGTACACGCTGATGCTCACCAGCAGAGCAGGCGACGGAGACTCTGACAGGTGGATCCTGGGCTCCCTCAGCCTGGGGCTCGGGGGAAGAGTTCTTGGAGGAGATGGAAAAGAGTGGGGCAGGATACAGCTTTGGGGGAGGTGATTCGGGTGGTAGGAATCATGGGTCACAGAGACACAGGGAGGGGACGCCTGCGGCCTGCTGGTGATGGGCTCCTGGGTGCATCTGGCTGCCTGGCACTTTGCTGAGTGTGGCTTCATCATTTCCCCTAAGGCTGAGTGTGTCAGCCAGGCCTGGCTTCTGATGCTGTGCTCAACCCTGTGCTTCTTTTGCTCCCCTTCTTGGAGGGGGCTCCCCGCGCTTTGGCCTTCGGGTTGAGAGTTTTGCTTGGCGGGCGCTGGATGCATGGCTGTGGGCTCAGGGGAGGCGACCCTGTGATGTCAGATGCATGATACCATGCAGGTATGGCGACATCAGCTTTTCCTGAGTGTTTGTTGAGCCCATGTCATTTAAACAGGGAGAGGAAATCTGAAGCAGGAGCCGTCAAGGCCAGGCCTAAGAGTTTACAGAAAGTTCCGTCCAAAACAAGAAACCCAGGCAGAGCATCTGTGGCCATCAAAGACAGAGGGCTAAGAGGGATCCTTCTGCCTAGTGATATTCAGGTAGAGAAAGGGAATTTGGCAGGACCAGTGCCGTCGCAGGCTAGGAGAACGTTCAGGGAGATTCTAATTTATCAGATTGGAGGTTCAAACTCAAAGGTGGTCAGTGTCCAGTATTTTCTGACACTAAATGTAGATCAATGGCCAGGACTGTTAGAGGAGGGTGTAACCCGTCATTAACATGTGGTCACACTGTCCCTGGAAGCCTTTCTGCCCAAGAGAAGCTTAGTGTGTGAGCCTCACTTCCACAGCCCATTCCAGGGCGGGGCAGGAGAGAGGACATGATCGCCGATTCTTAAATAGAAATGATTTCTCTGGGGGAAAGGAAAAAGATTATACAAGGTCAGGAACATGCCTGAGCAATTTATTAGGGCTTGCATGAAGGTGAAGAGCCTCGTGGATGTGATTTATGGGCTTCCAACGAAGCTTCATCTTGTCAATGGCCGCTATGAGACCCTGACTTTCTATAAATACGGTGTTCCAGTTGTTTGTTGTTGTTGTTGTGACCAATAGACACGACAAGAACAATTCTAGAGGAGGAAAAGTTTATTTGGTGCTCACGATTATAGAAGTCTCAGTCCATAGATGCCAGGCTCCCTTGCTCTGTGCCCAAGGTGAGGCAGACATCATGGTAAAAGGGCTTGATGGAGGAAAGCAGCTCAAGACACGGCAGAGAGAGAGAGAGAGAGAGAGAGAGAGAGAGAGAGAGAGAGAGAGAGAGAGAGAGCGCTCCACTCACCAGGGACAAAATATATACCCCCAAAGCACACCCCCAATAACCCCCTCCTCCAGCCACACCCTGCCTGCCTCCAGTCGCCACCCAGTTCCTCATCTCAGTGGATTACTGTGCTGATTAGGTTAAGGCTGTCATAACCCACTCATTCGCCTCTAAACCGTTTTGCTTTGTCTCACCCACGAGCTTTTGGGGGGCGCCTTACATCTAACTATAACAAGGAGGTCATAAAGTCACACAGAAGGAAGGCATTGATCCAGGGACTGCAGTCCTGGGAATATGCCCCTAAAGTCGTGCAACATGGTGGCAGGGGTAGAGAAAATCTCTGGGGTGGCCCAAAACACTGCCTTCTTTGGTACTGCATTAAATCACGGAAAGAGATTCTTGAAATGACATAAAAATCCCTAGGCAACATATAAACGCTGATTGCTTGCTAATAACACTAAGGGCAATTACAACAGTCACGAAATGCCAGAGTTTGCTCTGGGCCAGACCCCGTGCCAGGGCCTCATGTTTGGTAACCCTAACCCTTACTAGACCTGAAAATTAGATGGGAATACTTCTATTTCAAGGGCAAAGACCCTGAAGCTTGAGAGCACTCCAGAATCTCATACCTCATGACAGTGTCTTCGTCTGTTGTGGCCTCCATATTGAAGTCTCCCAGACTTGGTGGCTTCCGTAACAGGCACCTCAGGGCCCTGGAGGCTGGAGCCCGAGATCAAGGGTCTGCAGGGTTGGCTTTTCCCAAGGCTTCTCTCCTTGGCCTGCAAGTGGCCGTCTTCTCCTTGTGTCCCTGCACCGTGCTCTCTCTATGCATGTACATCCCTGCTATCTCTCTGTGTGTCCAGCTTTTAAAAGGACACCAGCCACATTGGATCGGAGCCCATTTAAATGTATCATTATTTAACAGCTTTATTTAAATTTCTTCACCGCTTTATAGTCACATTCTAATGGACCGTATATAAATGGAGGGGGGTTGCAATTCAGCAAGTAGATGAATTAGGGGGGAAATTGGGCCTCAAGTCTGGGTAGACTCCCCCTTGGGAGCAGGAAAGGTCTATATTCTCACTGGGGCCTGGGGGTGTGTGGGAGGGGGCTGTTTAAAGGTGGAGGACATCTGGAATTAGCCATAAGCAGAGGGAACTTCTCTCTCCTTCCTCCCTACACACCCTCCCTTCCACCCACAAGTGAAATCCTAAATCTCCTCTATAGGTCTAAAGTATCGTGCTGTTCTCTTCATTTCTTTACCCTAGGATTTCAAATAGTCATAATGAGCGACCCGGGCGCTGCCTACCCCACGCAGGGGCCAAAGCGGAGTTGGTGCGGAACCGGTCCAAACACAACATCATTGCCCAGCGCATAGTTGAGGTGGAGAATGTGGAATGGGGCTGAGGTTACTCAAATTCTTTGGGAGGCTGAGCCCTATGCAATCCTAGGCCCCAAATGCCCTCTCTCTGCATTCAATTTGAAGCAAAGTAAACAATTTGTAGCAAGTCAACAGGGTTTCCATTGTGGCCATGTTCTGTGGACTGGGCTTCAAAGAGGCCTTTTGTTCTTAAGTGATATTTTTAAATTCTTCATTTGCTATAAAAAGTTATTTTAAAAACTCTTTCCCAAACATCTTTCACATGAAAAAAAAAACAAACCCTCAAATCCATAATACTTGTGAGTAACAAGGAATGGTCATTTGTGACCAGACTTCTAATCTGGTCAGCGGGTTTTAAGGAACACCATTAGGTGTGGAGACCCTTGGAGGCTTGGAGAGAGACGTTGTAGATCAAAGTGGGAGCTTCCTGCTGCCGTGGTGATGGCTTGAGAAGGTTTGAGAAGCCCAGGTCCCTGCCTGCGTTGACCATCCTAGCGGATCCTTCACCCTGAGAAAGCTCAGCCATTATTTATCTCAGCTGCAGTGTGAATGATATCCCCTCCCAGGGGATATGATATGGTATGTCCACCCCAGTGGACCTGGGCTTGCGCCTGGGCTTGGGCCTGGGCTAGAAGAAGAGGCAGCTGGGCAGAGGGGACTGGGGATGCCTCTTGTGGAGTCGGGAAGGTAGACTCAATGAGTGACCTCAGGGCGGTCCCCCCCCCACACACATACCCCGTAGTAGCCTCTTTAGGGACATGGGAAAGTCCCCAGCATGTGTACTACAGGCCATGACTGTGACTCCAGAATGATCCCAAGGGCACTGTAAGAGCAGTAGCCTGTGAGCAGCACCCTGTCCAGGGCCCAACAGGTCCCCACAGTTGCTTGGGACCTAAGAATTGGCTAGCTATGGAGTCTCTGCAGCTCCTTACATGCCCAGGTCCTCCTCAGGAGTTAGGGAGATGCTCCCCCAACCTGCTGCCCATGGACTGGTGGAGACTGACTATTAGAGTCGCCTAAGTCACGCCCCTCCTTCTACAGATGAAGAAACGGAGACCAAGGTAGGGAGGTCAAGGCCCCCCGGGAAGCTGGGACAGAGCTGGGAGGGTCTTTCTCCTCCAGAGCATCCTAGGATACAGTCTTTCCTCCTCCTGCTCCCAGCTAACTCCTCAGATTCCACAGAGAACTGGAACCTTAATATCTGGCAGTATTTATTTCCATTAACCTGTAAATATGAGCATCCATAGTTGAGGATGATCAGGACAAGGGTTGTTGTGTCAGATCATTTCCTAGGGACAGATTTTGGTGGAGGGAAAAAGGAGACCTAAGCTGTTCTTGGTGTGTGGGGGGTGGAGGGGAACCAGCCAGGAGATGGGCAAGAGGCTGGGGAGCAGAGCGCAGCCAAAGACAAGCTTGCGTCCTGTGCAGTGTCCCCTCCATCTGGCCTGGCTTGGCTGGTCAGAGCGACTCTGATTAATCTAGAAGACTCGGGTTGCTGACCAAAGACTTCTCCAGATGCTCAGAAGTTGGCCTTCCAAGCATAATGATTGGCTGTCTGAGAACCACAAGTAATTGATGGCCACCTGCCCCGGGCCTTCTCCACATCCCAGTCTGCCCAGCTCCTGGCCGTCAGCCCTGCCTGGTTGTGGACCAGCCATTCCAGGTTTTGCGGTAATCTCAGACTGGACAGACACAGCACGGTCACATGCATCCATGGTCACCTGGTGCGCATTAGGGCCATCAGAGGGGGCCAGCGTCTGGCTTGGGGATGAGCAGTCCCTCCTTCACGTGGGCTTGATGCTCTGGGCAGCCTTTGGTTGTTTTCACGACGCTTCCGCGGACTCTGCCAGGCTGGCTCAACGCTTTCCACATGACCGGTGGCACTCGGAGCTCTGCAGTCCCAGTAGGCACATTTCTCGCCTGGCTTTGTTTCTCCTTGGCTCAGGTGGAATAATAAGGCAGTTTCTGCCAGGAATGTCAGCGTGGGGTTGGGAAGTTGGCATTTTTCTAAGAGCAGGCAGGGAAGCGGGTCATTAGGTGCCTGGGTGCCCAGTGTCCTCTCAGTGAGACGGAGATGGTGTGCCTCAGGGCTGGGGAGTCTTCCCGGGGGGGTCAGTGTCACACTCACCAGCCAGGTGGCCGCTAGGTCCTGCTTTGGTCCTTTCCTCAGGCCACCATGGGACAGGGGAGTTCTGGGATCCGTCTCCCACTCTGCAGCTGTGAGGATGCCTTGGCTTCTGCCAAAGTCTTTTGTCCCATTTTTTTTTTCCTCTTGCTTCATTGGGACATTTCCGGAACCAAATAAATTCAAGTAGTCCTTCACATCAGGAGCTAATTGAATATCCAAATGCTGGCCCTTTCATTGTCTGATGACCAGAACCAGCTGAAACACACAATTGTGCAAAACATTAGGCTCTGGTCATTTCTCTCTTCCAATGATAATGTCTTCAAACCCTGTTCTCATTGAGGTGTTCGAAGCCCTCGTGCATTCTGAGAATTCTTAGGATAAATTCCATTCTTCATGCACCAGTCATTAGGCAAACTTGTTTTCTTTCCGGGCGTTTTGTTCTACTGTACTTTGACATGGATTCCAAAGTCTGCATCTTACCAAAGACGGGCTGTTGTTGTAATTATTATTTTGAAACGGACACATTGCTGAGCTCTTGGAATCGAGCCTAAAGATAAACACGAGTACTCAGGGGCCTTGAAATCCACACTCGGCCACTTGCTGATCCCTGCAGGCCTGTTAGGTCAGTGCCAGACTAAACAGCAAGCTGGCACCCCCCACCCTCAAGCCGGGACTTTGGGGCTTTGTCAACTGGGCAGGAGTGCAAGTCCTTGAAGACACTCTCCACAGAAAGCCTGCTTCTTTATGTCCCTTGGCTCAGACCTTGGCAAAAGTTGGCAAAGTGGCCTTGAGCTGCCTGGGGTGCCGTGACATTTCCTCATTTGGGCCTCTGGGGTCTTTGCTGCAGCTCAGCTGCATAGCTCAGGGGGCAGGAAGGAGGGGTGACCTGTGGTCTTATTTCTCTGCCTCTGGAATCGGGAAGAGGCTTTGGGATTGGGAAGAATCCCAAGCCCCAGGCCAGTTTCTGATCAGACAGGTAGAGGGGAGACAGCAAGCCAGCGGGGAGTGTGTTGGTTACCTTGTGTCTGCTGTGGCTGGGAGCTATTGACACCTGGGAAAGGCACCTTCATGCCCAGGCAGGTGCCCCCAGACATGCCCATGCACCAGCTCTCAGACACATGTGGTGGTCAGAACCCTGCTTTGTCCAATAGGGTGGAATTTCAGCCTCTAGCACTGCATGCCATGTCCTGGGCGGCAGCCCTCCACAGCCCTTCCTGTGGGGCTGCCTCCTGTCCTGTCCACACTCTTCCAGCTGGACTGTCTTAAACTTTTCCCTGTCCTGATCTCTCCCCTTACCAGAAGGACACCAGAGAAGAAGGGGGAGCACTCTTAGTCGGAGCCTTCGCTTTTAATTCGCTTTGGTTCTTCATCTTAACCCACCCTTGTCCCTCCTGGGTGGCTCTGCTCTAAGGTGGTCTGCCTTTAGGGCCTGTTTCCCATGGTCTTTCACAGCAAGATGAAGAGATGAGTTAAGATTCAAATATAGATGGATGCAGTGGCACAGGCCTGTAATCCCAGCGGCTCGGGAGGCGGAGGCAGGAGGGTAGAGAGTTCAAAGCCAGCCTCAGCAAAAGCGAGGCGCTTAGCAGCTCAGTGAAACCCTGTCTCTCAATAAAACACAAAATAGGGCTGGGGATGGGGCTCAATGGTCAAGTGCCCAGAGTTCAATCCCCAGTACCTACCCTAGAAAAAAAAAAAGACTCAAATATAGGCCATGCTCCTCAAAATAAGGGAATCTCCACTTAGAAGAGAGTCTGGAGATGAGCCAGGGACAGGTGGGCACAGGGAAGCCAAGGGACCCCTCTCTGAGCAACCCCCCCGCTCAATCATGGGAAATACCCTCTGGGGGTTGTCATGGAGATCAGTCTTTGGTATCAGGCCACCCAAGGAATTATGGGCTCCAGGGAGGCTGATGGAAGAAAGGTGCATGGTCTTTTCCCGACTCCTCCCTTCTGAGAATCCACAGCCAGAAGAGCAAAGGCCCGAGGCTGCCCCCTGGCTCTTCCCGTGAAGGAGGCGCTCTGCCTGGTCCATCTTGCATTTCAGCGTAGGCACAGGCCCAAGCCCAAGGAAGACGCACAAGAACCACTTGCTGGTCTGAAGGAGCCCAGGGTGGTCAGGGTGGGCGTGAGGGGCCGCGGGGCACTGTGTGTTCGTAGAGGATAGGCGAAGAGGGTCCGCAGACAAACAAGAATCATGAGAAACCATTCCAGTATTTACTCCATGTGCATAAAAGTAACTAGTCCTCCTTTTCACCAAGTGCAGGGGTAACTGAAGAAGTCGGACCTCCCTCAGAGTCCTTTTGCTCTCTCCCTCTATTATCAACAATTTTCTTGATGCTTACAATTGCGAGACTTCACCAAGTTATGTCTAGGTGTGTGGGATTAACAAAATAATGCTGTCTGGGACTTGGGACTTTCAATCCACAGTCTTGCAAATTTGTGTTAGGTCATGGAAATTTCCTTTGGTTATTTGTTTGAATATCACTTGCTTCCATCTGTTCTCCCTTTGTCTGTGTCTGTCTCTGTCTCCCTCCCCCTCCCTCCCCCTCCCTCCTTCCCCGTCTCTCCCTCCCCCTCTCTCTCTGCCTCCCCCCACCCGGGCTCTGGAACTCTTATTATTTGCAGGCGTCTCTCCCATCTCACGGGCTCCTCTTCTTTCCTCCTGGTTTCTGGCCTCTCGTTTTCTGTCATGAGCTCTTTCCCTGGATCTTCTGGATTTCTAACTCCCTGCTCCATCGTGGTCACCTTCTTTTCAGTTTAGTTTCAGTTTTGTTCAGGAAAATTCGTTTTCCCTGGGCTCCGGGAAGTCCCCTCTCCCTCCCCTCACAGCCCCTTGAGCCCCCACATCTCTGCTTCCAGTCCTGCTCCGACAGGGCCCGCCTGGGCTGGAGGTTGGTCCTTCTCCCCCTGGACACAGAGGCCCTCAGTGCTAGTGACCTGGCCGTCTGATGGCAGGCAGGCCCGGGCACGGCCACCCACAAGCTGCGGCAGGAGGCACCAGCAATAAAGCGACGGTCAGTCCTCACTCTGCAGACCTAAGCGGGGCGCCTTTTCTGCTTTGAGCGCGTCTCAGGATCAAGGTCTAGATCTTGAAGAAGATGAAAGGATAGAAATCATGAGCCAAGGGGGGAGAATTAGCTCCAGATCAGGAGAGAATACGCCCCCCAACCCTGTAGGACGGGAAACTGGGAGAGTCTGTGGTCAGGGTGGAGAGGAGTTGCTTGGTGTCTCAGCTCATTTCATGCTTCTGTAGCAGAATACCACAGACGGGTGATTTGTAAGAAACAGAAACATACTTGGTTCATGGTTCCGGAATCTGGGAAGTCCAAGGTCAGGGGCCATATCTAGTAGAGCCTTCTTGCTATATCATAACCTGATGGAAGGCATTACCAGGGGAGAAGACCAAGGGCCGTCAAGCTGTGGGCCTGGGCCTTGCACATCTGCCTGCATCCCCTCAGGAGGGAGCCTCAGGACTTAGCTGCCTTCCGTAGTCTCCACCTCCCACACCCATGTTTTGGGGATTTTTTCCAACACGTGGCCTTTGGGGGACACATTAGAGGAACATTTCCTCTGATTCAAAGAGAAATATCCCTGAGATATTGCTTTCAACCTCCCAGGGATTTAATTTCTAATTATGACACCAAGCCACCGATTGAGCTTCTTCTCTTTGTTTAACACCATGAAGGAGAATCAGAGGCAGAACTCCCACCTTGGTATTTTCTCCCCTCCCTTTCTGAATTCTCCTTCCTCTGGGCCACCATTCTGCTGTCATTCTGCTTGATCCATCTTTGGAGATTTGGAAGGATGCTGCACACCTGCCCCAGCACGGGGTAACTGCTAGTCTTGCAAACATGGTGGCCCGGAAAGAAGGTCCCAAGACAGTGGTCTCCTTGAGCTGCCCTGGGTTTACCTGTGGTTGACAGGTCTGGTTGGGGACAGGGTGGGATCTCTGCCCCCAGGGAAGTCGCAGCCAGACTTCTAAGAAGAGCCCAAGTCACCAAAAGTGGGTGGCCTCCGACCACCTAGAAGAGAAGACTGACCACAGAGCCACAAGGACCTTTGGCCACCATCTTCACCAAGACAGGTCAGCTGACAGAGGAGGACAGGGCCCAGCAGTCCAGAAGGGGCAGAAGTCACCAAGGATGCTGAGACAGCCCCCCTGCCTTGCAAAACCACCACCACCACGTGTTTCCAGAGGTCGTGACCACCTTGGAGCCAGGGAAGAGCGTTCTCAGAGATACTCAGACTTGGTGTTTATTTTTCCTAGAAAGTTTAAGCAAACTGGGAGGCTGTTTAGATTTTAGAATCAAAGCTATAAAGCATATCAGGCTAAAAGTTAATCTCTCCCTTATTCACCAGCAGAGAAGACCCAGAAGAAAGGCAAGGATGTTTGAGATAAACTAAAGGAATATTTTTTAAACCTCCTGCACATGAAGATTTCACTGAGGACTTGAATAGGTCCACACGGCCGTGCACACACACCTTCATGTCTGCTTTACTCTTGTTCTTGATCCCCATTGGCTGGTAGATGACTAAAATATAGAAAAAACAACAAAAAGAGAAATAACCCGATTTAGGTACGAGCAAAAGAATTGTTATCTCCTCAAAGAAGATATTCAAATGGCCAACCAGCACACCAAAAGATGCTCCATGTCACTAGCCATTATCAAAAACCCAATGAGATACCACTTCACACCCGTTAGAATGACCATCATTTAAAAAAAAAAAATAAGAGAAAGTAATGTGTGACAAGGACGTGGAAAAATTTAAAACCCTCATACATTGCTGGTAGGAATATAACATGGTGGATCCACTAAAACAGTTTGATGGTTTCTCAGTAAATGAAGCATAGAATTACCCTATAACCTGACAATTCCACTCCCAGGTATACACTCCAAAACACTGAAACTCCAAAACACTGAAACTCCAAAACACTTTAAACAAACTATGTACACGAATGTGTAGCATCTCTATTCACAATAGTCAAAAGGAGGCAAGAACCCACATATCTATTAACAGGTGAATAGCCACATCACGTGGAATATTATTTAGCCATAAAAGGGAGTGAAATACTGATGTATCTTACAACAGGGGTGAACCTTGAAATCATAGTGTGAAGGAAAAGGAACCAAATATGAAAGCCCTCAAATTATCATCTGACTCCATATAAGATATCCCAAATAGGCAAATTCATGGTTTGCAGGGCCTGGGGGAAGGGAGGAATGTGGGGGGTGTGAATGGGTTCAGGGTTTACGCTGGGTGGTGAACATTTTGGGGGGACTACCCAGTGGGATGGTGCATCACATTGTGAAGATGCTTAATCTACTGAACATCGAAATCATAAATTCAATGCTGTGTGATTTTATCACAATTTTACGGCTTCGTAGGAGAGAACCTAGCTGAGAGATCCTGTGCCCATCAGAGTCGCTGCAGGAGGAGGCCTCTGTGGTGACGGTCTCGTTTGGTCCTCGCACAATCCTAGGAAGTGACACCATGTCTCCATTTTGCAGTTGAGGAAACAGAGCCAAAGTGACAGCCCAAGTCCCAGAGAGTGTGACTCGTGACCCTGAGCCTTCAGCCTGGGCACCATTCAGCCAGATGGAGGGAGGGGACTGCTGAGGTCTCCCGTCTTAGGTGACACCACGGCAGTGGCACCCAGCTTGGGATGCCCGGGTGCTCCTCCTCGGCATCAGCCTGCCAGGTGGGACACGCTCTTGTCATTGCTTCCGGCTTTTGTCTCCAAGGTATGGAGAACTAGGAGTGGGCAGGGGTCTAGGAGCCATCCTCCCAGAGCCCACTGGAAGGGAGCCCAGGAGGACAAGGACGCTCACGCAGGAGGGACTCGTTGTGCTGGGTGAAACCTTCTCCTCTGTGAAGCATGCGGGCCTGGCCAAGAGAAGCCACTTCTTGGACAGTTCCCGGCCCTGGACCCTGGGACCCCCGTCCCCAGCACTGACACCAACTTCCAACAAAGGAGACCTGCTGAGAGAGGGCGGTGGGAGACAAGGAGGAAGCCACCGCAGAGTGGGCAGCCATCTCCCAGAATTCCGTCCCCACGGAGGCAGATCAGCAGTGAGACTTCCCACAGAAGCAACCATCAGAGCAGGCTGGGATGAGCAGAAAGGACGCGTCTGACCCTGGCTGTCCCAGCCCTGGTCACCCTGCCTGGGACTCCCATGGGATCCCATCCAGCGGACCCCTCCCCACTCTGGGAAGAGCTGCAGGGACGCCTCTCCCTCTGGCTGTGCCTGGCGTCCGTGCCCTGAACGCGGGCCTCTCTTTACTCCTCTCCCTGCAGAAACTTTCTGATGGTATTACTCCTTGGCCTCCTCTGTGCTACCGAATCAAAGTGGCCAGGTCCTTTCTGGCCCTCGTGCCGACCCCTGTCAGCTTGCTCTGGCCTCCGAGCAGAGCTCTGAGTCCACGTCGGAGGCTCAGTAGAAGGGACAACCACTGCTGAGGACGGCTGCCCGCCACGGGGGCACTCCCAGGAGCAGAACAGGGGACGCGGCCGCCCCCTGCCGAGTGGGCCTTGGACCCTCTGAAGCTGTGGCTCACCTATGGCTTGGGATGAGCCTCCCTCTTGTCCCAGGTGCTCGTGGGAGGGATGAGAAGGGCACTGGTGGCCTGGGGAGGCGCCCCAGGAGGACGCCCTTGGCGCAGGTCACGCTGATTCCTGCTTCCCGGGGGGCGGGCTGCGTGTGGCGGGGAGGGGCGGCCCTCCCTCCAAGGCTGCTCTGGGCCCGTGTTTGCCAAGGGCAGCTGCAGCCACAGTTTGCTTCTGGTCATGGACAGCTGAAGCTTCTCAGAGCCCAAGCTAAATACTGGCCACCGCGGAACATTCTAGTTTCTCCTTCATGGGCCCCTGGTGAATTGAAGCCAGAGGCCAGCGGCCCACCTGCCAATTATTACAGTTAATTCAGCGCAGGCTGCATCAGGCTCAGAGACGGCGTGCTGTCTGCTGCTGGGTGCGGGGCCAGCGGGCGGGAGGGGCTGGCTGAGGCCACGGGCTCTGAATGCCTCTGTGTGTGCCCTGGCTGGTCCTGGCAGCCGCGGTGGCCTCTTTTGCACCGTGAATCTGGCGCCCAAGTGTGACTTCCATGGGGCCTCTTTCCCCTCCAGCCTGGGTCTGAGATCAGGGATCAGGGAGAACTTTCCTTCTTTCTGCCCCGCGCCACCGTCACCCACTTGTTTCCTGGACTCGGAGGTGATCGATCCCTTGTTTTTAGTCTTTGTTAAGAAAAAGAGAGAACAGCTTGAGGGCGCGTGGTGCTCTGTGTCCACCTCTCCTCCGACCCTGCAGCCTCACGGGATCCTGTGGCCGTGGGCAGAAAACGGTCACCCTTTGTTTCCGGAAGCCCCTGGGTGAGGGTCGTGCCACCCTCCAGGTGACAGGGATCCTGGTGGCTCAAGGTCCTCCCTTCTTGGTTGCTCCTTGAGTGAGTTCCCTCGTCCCTAGGCACTGGGCACGCCCCTGACCAGGGAGCGAGGCCCTCAAGCAGTCCTGGCCTGTGCCCCGGCTGTACGGAGAGGAGTCCGTCTAGACCATGAGGCGGAGGCGCTGCCCCAGAGGTTGTCCTCCCAGGGTGGCATTGAGGTGGAGCCTGAGGGTGAGCTGGCGAGACAAGGCAAGGGGCAGAAGTGGGACGGCAGGCTCAGGGGAGGACACAGAGTGCCAGCACCAAGCACCAAGACGTAGGTCCAGCTGGCAAGTCCCCCAGCTGCCAAGTGCAGGGCCAGGAAGACAGCGAGCTGAGGCCCAGCCCGGTTCAAGCTGCAGCAGGCAGGAGGTGGTCATGCTGGGCCTTGGGGGCCGTGATAAGAACGTTGGTCTTCTTCAGGACGTGGGGATCGATGGATGATTTGGGCAACGTGAACCACATGTTGAAAGGTGCCTTATCGGGGTGGCCCAGGACGGGGAACCTCCTGCTTTGGTGCGTACGGCTTGAATGTGCTCCCCAAGGGTTCTTGTGGTGGAGGCGTGGTCCTCAGGTGGTAGAACCTTTAAAAAGTGGGTCCAGTTGGAGGTCATTACTGACCGCTCCCCATCTCTCTCTGGCTTCCTGTCTGGTGATATGATCTCCCCCTCTATCATGTGTTCCCATCATTGTGATGCCATCCACCATGAGGTCCTCACCAGAGCTGAGCTGATGCAGGCACCCTGCCCTTGAATCTTCAGAACTGTGAGCCAAATAACCTCTTTTCTTTATAACATTATCTAACCTCAGGAATTCCACACCAGTAATGGAAAATGGACTAATACAAGCATCCCAATTTTGAGGTACATCACCTCTGCTTCTTTTGTACTGTTGATATGATACCTGGCTCTTGGATGTTGTCTCCAATGACTAAGAAATGGAAGTCATTTAATGACATGGCTGCCCATGTCGGTACTACACCAGTGCAAAGATGGCAAATCATACTCCCTGACTTAGGTAACCCTGAGTGGAATGAACAGACCCAGAATCAGTGAGTACCATGCCCAGAAGAGGAAGTCATGACTTATTCCAGATGGGTAAGGCTAGAGATGCATGAAGGGGAAATGCATTTGAGCTGCATCATGAAGAGTGTCTTGGAGAAAGGCCATCGCAATCACAAGGCCAGAGGTCCAGAGGTGTGAAGGGCATGAACCTGGGACCAGGGCTCAGAGGGAATGTTTGATCACCCTATATGTCTCCTGACCCCACAACATTTGAACCTCCTTAGTGACCCAGACAGTGGGCGGCTGATGGGAACCACATGTTGGGAGGCGTCTTCTCTGGGTGGTGCAGGAGGAGAGCCTCATTCCAAGCACCATGCTCTGACCTTTGCTGCCCCCTGCTGGGAGGGCATGATGCTGCAGCTTGCTGGACATGTCCCTCTTGCTTCAAGAACTAGCTCTGCCCTGTGACTGGCAGCATCAAGGGACGCTGGATTGTGGCTTCTAACAACTTTCCCAAGCATCTTTGACAGGCCTATCCTGGGAGATCTCTGAACCAGGAAACTAGTCTAAAAAAATTCCTACCTGCCCAGGGTTCCAGGGGATCCTGTGCCCTGTGCTCCCCTCTGGCTTGAGCAGCAGCACATGTCTCCTCACAGGGACCCAAATCCCAGGAGTCACCTTAATCACATGGTGCAAGGGTCTATTTTAGTTACATAAACAGAGTTGTCTACATTTGGATTCCTGGGCTGGCTGCAGGAATTTGTAAACAGCGTGGTGTACGTGTTTCACAGAAAGTTGCCAGGACAGGCTCCCTTTCCCACTGCTGTTGTCCAGTTTTTCCTTTTATAGCGAGTCTGGCTGGGAAAGGGAGACAGAACTTATTTGGGAATGGAGGACAATCTGTCAGGCAAATTCCTCTCTCCCACCCCACTCACCACGACTCCCCTCCTGCAAGTTTGAGGTAGGACTGAACCTAAACAAGGACTCTCTCCTCAACGCTAGCTTCTTGGACATATAAATATGAACCTCAGGAAAAACAAATTTGGATACATTTTATTTCCAGAAGGGTAACTGGAAAGTTTGAAGTTTGAGGCAGATTCTAAAAACTGATGTCCCTGTCTGAACCGAGACCCCAATATGACATCAGGATGTGCCAGTGGAGTCCCCTTTTCTGCTCCCTCCGGGGATCTTTCCCGAGCTTCAGGTAGGGGCTCCAGGCTCCAGCACAATGACCGTGGTAGCCCAAAGGGAAAACAGACATTCATCTTGTTCCTTCATTGACCATGGATGAAGCGTCTCTTGAGGTTGGATGCTGTATTTCATCTCAGTGGGAGAAATAAAGCACAATCTGTTGGCATCAAACACTTCATTGAAAGGTGTAGTTATTAAGAGTCACTTAGGTGGATTTTGGATGGCAGAGGAAATTGGCTTTAACTTAATCTATGTTTGCGAAATGAATGATTGAATAAATGACCTGTCTTTGAGAATGAAGCCTACTACAGTGGTTCAAGTTGAATCTTAATCTCAAATCAATGCAGTTTAACTTTTGCTTCAACTTAAAGCTAGGGTTTCCAAATATAGGGCTTTGCTGAGGACCATGGGAGTCTTCAGGGCTCAGGATGGACAGACACCAAGTTGAAATTCAAAGAAAAGAGAACTAGGAAGAAAGATTCCTGTATAGAAAATAGGCAAATTGGGAAATATAACCACAAGAGATCATTGGATCTGAGGATGTACAAACCATTTGTTTTCTCCTTTCACATTTTAGTGTGGGAGAACAAAGCAGCAGAAAACAACACATCCACACAGAAAGAAATGGGGAAATCAGCTGGCTATGAGGAATTAGGCATTGCCGCCCAAACAAAAGGATTTCAGTTCTTAAACATACTCAAACAAACTTAATATTAAACGAAGCCACTGATACGTTTTAACTTCAACTACACAAAGAACTGCAAAGAAATGCATGGCTTTCAAGTCGCTCAAAATGCATAAGGCTTTGGGACACATCTGTTTTTCAGAAACATCCGCATTCAGAAAAGTTGAAGTTGGAATAAGCAGAAGTTGATACCAATTGAGGTTTAGTGGAAGCATTTCTTTATTATACTTCAATGTGGTGTTTCTTTGCTTTTTACTGAAAGTAAAAAGTGCCCATTTTAGAAAGACGTGCAGATACTAATAGTGGTTTTTAACAGCGCATAGATGCCTGCTATTTTGGTGCAGAGCTCAATGTTCTAGAAACGCCAGCCTTGAGTTGGAAGCATGCAGTGCAGCAGAAGGGTCTTGGCGTGTCTCGCTGATCTAGAGAGGGGCGAAAGCTCTTCTCTGGCGCCACCTGGTGGTCAATACCCAAACCATTTTGCACCTTTAAAACCTGAAAACCCCAAACATTGTTGAATGTATTTTGTACCATGAGGAGTTACTCAGGGAAATGATCTAGACCTGATTCCTTTATTCCAAAACTTTTTAGTCAGAGATTGTGATGATTTTTTTTAATAGCCATTTCCCCCGTCACCTGTCAGGTGGGGGCCCTGTAACCACCATGTGGAGTCCCAGATCCCAGAGCCCTGCCACATTACTGTGTCAACTACAGGACTGCTGACAGTATTGGCAGGCAGGTGGGGTGAACCCCAGAGAGCTGGCTGCGGGCTGTCATTTCAGACTGCATTTGAACCTGGTGCCATTAGTAATTTCCTGAGAGTAGATAATGCAGCGCTGCTTCAAGGGTCGAGCCCTGTGAGAATCTGAAAGTGCAGCCGGAGCTGGTCTCTCTAATGGCAGCAAAGCACAAGGTCACATTTCCTGGGCCAGACTTTTCCCAGCGGCTTGAACAGAACTCTTATGTGGATGTTATAAAAGAGGAGGCATTTCTGCCTGGGGCTGGGCAAACAGAGGGAGATGAGGATAACACAAGACTTAAATTCGGAGGAGGTGCTGGCCAAGACTTCTCAGTGTCTGGCCTCCTTGCTCTAGGAGCAACCAACTGGACTGGGTCCTCTCGAAGGCCCCATGTTTCCTAACATTCTGGAGCCTTGGGAGCTCATAACCAAGGGGTACAGACCACAACCTTGCTGGAGAGAACAGGAGGGTTCGCAGCAGCTCTACTGGTAACAGCAAGACACTGGGAACGACTCAGACATCCCTCAACAGGACACCTGAATGGGGGAGCATCTGTACACTGGAATGCTACTTGGCAATGAAAAGAGAGCAGCTGCTGATGTTTTCAATGACAGGGTGTGTGGGGGGGTGGATCTTGAGGGCATTAGACAGACTGAAAAAAGCTAATCTCAAAAAGTCACCTAGTGTATGTTCTTATTTCTATAACATTCTCAAAATGACAGATTTATAGAGGGATACCTGACCTGATTAGTGGAGATGCGGGGCTAGGGATGGGAGAGAGGGGCCCACTGTCAAGGAGCAGCATGAAGGGTTCCGTAAGGGTGAGGAGCAGTTCTGACCTTGGTTACGGTGCCGGTCCCCAGACCTGTCAACCTGGTAGGTGCACACCCAAATGAGTGTATCTGAAAACAGTGAAATCTGAATGTGGTCTGTGGTCTAGCTAGCAGTGTTACATCAATGTCAATCACCTGCTATTGACGGTCACACTATGGTTACTTCTAATATTGCCACTGGGAGAAGCTGGGTGAAGGGTACACAGGACTCACATAGTTCTGTAATTTCCAGTGAGTCTCTAATTATTTTTGTAAAATTTTGAAACATATGGAAATGTAAAACAACAACAAAAAATCTTCCCCTGGGCCACCTCCTTTCTCCTTTAATTTCTTTTAAGGTTTTCTTTTCAGATTATCTATAGTTAAGATGTCCAACACAATGTTTGGACTCACCTACAGAGTGAAGTGGTTGGTACGGTTACCTATGGCGTCCATCACTTTCTAAAAAAGACCCAGCCCTGCCCTCTGGCGCTGCGTGCTGCAGTTAGAGCAGCCGAGAGCTGCCCGTCCAGAGCCTGGCAAGGCTGGCTTTATGGTCTGCCGAGGTGAAACCTCTGGACCTGCAGTTCCATGAGCCTTAGCTCTTGACAGCACTGTGGGGACACAGTGTGGCAGATCTGAACACCACAGCCTCTGAGGAGCTCTTCCTCCTCCAGCCCCAGCAGGGGAAGCAGCCTGTCCTGACCCTGTGCAGCCTGAGCGGGGACCCCGGGAATTCTGCAGACAGGTCAGCAGGTCCCTCCGGGCTGCCCTTTCCCGGATGCTCATTTGTGGTGCGGACTCCTGGGGGCTGCTAATCAGAGGCGAATTCCTAAAACCACTCCCCTTTGGAATCTGGAAGATGCCTGGATTAATTTTAAATTCTTTTACTTTTTATAAGATTCTCTTCTTTTTGTTTTCTGGCAAGGTGAAATGACTACTAGAGGCAACCAAATCAGCACACCATTGCCGTATCCACCAGGACGTTTACATGATCCATCAAGGTACCAGTGCGCAGGCTGGGAGAGCAGCCTCCCTAGGACAGGGCAGGAACCCCGGCCCTTCTAATCTCCAACAAGGCAGAATCCTTTCAAAGGTGCTTGGCTGTAGAGGATGTCACCCACCAGTGACACCGAGTCTGGGGGCCTCTGGAGAGCAGGAGGGCAGGGTGACAGGGTGTTTCCCACCCTGGACACTCTGTCCTTGGCGTCTTTGAATCAGAAACTAAAGCTCCAGAAAACAACAACAAAACATTAGAAATTCTGCCCAAACAAAGCACTCTGGGAATAAGGAAATATACCATCAAGAATAGATATGTCTGTCTCAAAAATGGCACAGCATTCAATGAATATTGAATAGAAACATTAAATATTTTATTTTCAAATAAAATAGTTTAGACTTATACAGAACTAGAATAATTTCTACAATATACGTCCTCATCATTCCTCCATATTTCTTCAAATTTATAGGACTCTCTTTTTCATTGTCTGAAAGGTGTACAGTATTATATGGATGGAGAGAGAGAAAGCATTACTACGGCCAAGCCAATAACCTCTATTTCCCATCATCTGCTAACTTGTCTACGGTGTTCACACACAGGTGGGAAGAAAGCATCTAAAACCTACTTTCCTGGCAAACTCCCGGGGACAGTGCTTACAGTTACTTTTCTTAATCAAACAACACAAGACCACACACTGGAAAGGTCTTCTGGGGCCTCAGAGGAGCCTGGGTTCCAAGCTCAGGTAAAGAGGGCAGAGATTCTGGGCAAAACGGGGAGCAGACGGAGTTGGCTCTTACGCCCCTCCTGTGCCCTTGTTTATGTTGATCTGCTTTTTCTTACAAGAGCCCCCAGGCTTGGCACAGCTGAGGGCTAGGGAAAGGTCCCTCCGTCCCTGGGAAGGTTCGTCATTAAGTCAGCGGAGACAAAGCAGCAACAGGCAGACCAACAGGAGAAGAAGCTTAGGGCTGTCCAACCTGCAGGTGGACAGTCAGAAACCAAGGGCCAGGAAAGGCTGAAGCTCCAACAGGGTTCTGAGCTACAGAGAGTCCTGGGGCCTCTGGTGGAGGAGGAGGGGGGAGAGGCGTGATGAACAAGGTGGTCCTGTGGCCCGGGGGGTCCCAGGCAGCTGCCCTCAGGAGCACTGGGGGAAAGTCTGTGTCTGCTCTCCTGATCCCCTTTCTCTTAGAGCTTCTTCCCTTGGGCAGATGAAGGAGCCTCAGGGAAAGCCTTCCTTCCCCTCAGATGGGCAAGGAGGGCTGGGGGGAAGGTCAGGAGGGCTGGGGGGAAGGTCAGGAGGGCTGGGAGGAAGGTCAGGAGGGCTGGGGGGAGGTCAGGAGGGCTGGGGGGAAGGTCAGGAGGGCTGGGGGGAGGTCAGGAGGGCTGGGGGGAAGGTCAGGAGGGCTGGGGGGAGGTCAGGAGGGCTGGGGGGAAGGTCAGGAGGGCTGGGGGGAGGTCAGGAGGGCTGGGGGGAAGGTCAGGAGGGCGGGGGGGAAGGTCAGGAGGCCTAGGGGAAGGTCAGGAGGGCTGGGGGGAGGCCAGGAGGGCTGGGGGGAGGCCAGGAGGGCTGGGGGGAAGGTCAGGAGGGCTGGGGGGAAGGCCAGGAGGGCTGGGGGGAGGTCAGGAGGGCTGGGGGAAGGTCAGGAGGGGTGGGGAGGAAGGCCAGGAGGGCTAAGGGGAAGGTCAGGAGGGCTGGGGGGAGGTCAGGAGGGCTGGGGGGAGGTCAGGAGGGCTGGGGGGAGGTCAGGAGGGCTGGGGGGAGGTCAGGAGGGCTGGGGGGAGGTCAGGAGGGCTGGGGGGAGGTCAGGAGGGCTGGGGGAAGGTCAGGAGGGCTGGGGGGAGGTCAGGAGGGCTGGGGGGAGGTCACGAGGGTGGGGGGAGGTCAGGAGGGCTGGGGGGAGGTCAGGAGGGCTGGGGGGAGGTCAGGAGGGCTGGGGGGAGGTCAGGAGGGCTGGGGGGAGGTCAGGAGGGCTGGGGGGAGGTCAGGAGGGTGGGGGGAGGTCAGGAGGGCTGGGGGGAGGTCAGGAGGGCTGGGGGGAGGTCAGGAGGGTGGGGGAAGGTCAGGAGGACTGGGGGGGAAGGTCAGGAGGACTGGGGGGAAGGTCAGGAGGGCTGGGGGAAGGTCAGGAGGGCTGGGGGGGAAAGGTCAGGAGGACTGGGGGGGAAGGTCAGGAGGGCTGGGGAAGGTCAGGAGGGCTGGGGGGGAAGGTCAGGAGGGCTGGGGGGAGGTCAGGAGGGCTGGGGGAAGGTCAGGAGGGCTGGGGGGGAAGGTCAGGAGGGCTGGGGGAAGGTCAGGAGGGCTGGGGGAAGGTCAGGAGGACTGGGAAGGTCAGGAGGTGGGGGAAGGTCAGGAGGGCTGGGGGAAGGTCAGGAGGGCTGGGGGAAGGTCAGGAGGGCTGGGGGGAAGGTCAGGAGGGCTGGGGGGAAGGTCAGGAGGGCTGGGGGGAGGTCAGGAGGGCTGGGGGGAAGGTCAGGAGGGCTGGGGGGAGGTCAGGAGGGCGGGGGGAGGGTCAGGAGGGCGGGGGGAAGGTCAGGAGGGCTGGGGGGAAGGTCAGGAGGGCTGGGGGGAGGTCAGGAGGGCTGGGGGGAGGTCAGGAGGGCTGGGGGGAGGTCAGGAGGGCTGGGGGGAAGGTCAGGAGGGCTGGGGGGAAGGTCAGGAGGGCTGGGGGAAGGTCAGGAGGGCTGGGGTGAGGTCAGGAGGGCTGGGGGAGGTCAGGAGGGCTGGGGGAAGGTCAGCAGGGCTGGGGTGAGGTCAGGAGGGCTGGGGGGAGGTCAGGAGGGCTGGGGGGAGGTCAGGAGGGCTGGGGGGAAGGTCAGGAGGGCTGGGGGGAGGTCAGGAGGGCTGGGGGGAGGTCAGGAGGGCTGGGGGGAGGTCAGGAGGGCGGGGGGAGGGTCAGGAGGGCGGGGGGAGGGTCAGGAGGGCTGGGGGAAGGTCAGGAGGGCTGGGGGGAAGGTCAGGAGGGCTGGGGGGAGGTCAGGAGGGCTGGGGGGAGGTCAGGAGGGCTGGGGGGAGGTCAGGAGGGCGGGGGGAGGGTCAGGAGGGCGGGGGGAAGGTCAGGAGGGCTGGGGGGAAGGTCAGGAGGGCTGGGGGGAGGTCAGGAGGGCTGGGGGGAGGTCAGGAGGGCGGGGGGAGGTCAGGAGGGCTGGGGGGAAGGTCAGGAGGGCTGGGGGAAGGTCAGCAGGGCTGGGGTGAGGTCAGGAGGGCTGGGGGGAGGTCAGGAGGGCTGGGGGAAGGTCAGCAGGGCTGGGGTGAGGTCAGGAGGGCTGGGGTGAGGTCAGGAGGGCTGGGGGGAAGGTCAGGAGGGCTGGGGGGAGGTCAGGAGGGCTGGGGTGAGGTCAGGAGGGCTGGGGTGAGGTCAGGAGGGCTGGGGGGAAGGTCAGGAGGGCTGGGGGGAAGGTCAGGAGGGCTGGGGGGAGGTCAGGAGGGCTGGGGGGAGGTCAGGAGGGCTGGGGGGAGGTCAGGAGGGCGGGGGGAGGGTCAGGAGGGCGGGGGGAGGGTCAGGAGGGCTGGGGGAAGGTCAGGAGGGCTGGGGGGAAGGTCAGGAGGGCTGGGGGGAAGGTCAGGAGGGCTGGGGGGACGTCAGGAGGGGCTGGGGGGAGGTCAGGAGGGCGGGGGGAGGGTCAGGAGGGCTGGGGGAAGGGTCAGGAGGGCTGGGGGGAAGGTCAGGAGGGCTGGGGGGAGGTCAGGAGGGCTGGGGGGAGGTCAGGAGGGCGGGGGGAGGTCAGGAGGGCTGGGGGGAAGGTCAGGAGGGCTGGGGGGAAGGTCAGCAGGGCTGGGGTGAGGTCAGGAGGGCTGGGGTGAGGTCAGGAGGGCTGGGGGAAGGTCAGGAGGGCTGGGGTGAGGTCAGGAGGGCTGGGGTGAGGTCAGGAGGGCTGGGGGGAAGGTCAGGAGGGCTGGGGGGAAGGTCAGGAGGGCTGGGCGGAGGTCAGGAGGGCTGGGGGGAAGGTCAGGAGGGCTGGGGGGAAGGTCAGGAGGGCTGGGGGAGGTCAGGAGGGCTGGGGGGAAGGTCAGGAGGGCTGGGGGGAAGGTCAGGAGGGCTGGGGGGAGGTCAGGAGGGCTGGGGGGAGGTCAGGAGGGCTGGGG